>NW_003852423.1:13165008-13386217 GCF_000181295.1 Otolemur garnettii
TTTGGGATTTTATGATATGGGCTAATCTTACTGGAGTAAGATGATGTCTCAAAGTTGTTTTGATTACATTTCTCTGATGATTAGGTATGATGAGCATTTTTTTATATGTCTGTAGGCCATGCACCTGTCTTCTTCAGAGAAGTTTCTCTTCAAGTCCCTTGCCCACCCTGAGATGGGATCACTTGTTCTTTTCTTGCAAATATGTTTGAGTTCTCTGTGGATTCTGATTATTAAACCTTTGTTGGAGATGTAACCTGAAAATATCTTCTCCCATTCTGAGGGCTATCTGCTTGCTTTCCTTACTGTGTTCTTGATAATATCCAACATCTCTTCATGACCAGAACACTTATGAAAATTGGTATAGAAGGGACATTTCTTAAAAACTGATTGAGGCCATCGACAGTGAACCCACAGCCAATATCATATTGAATGGAGTTCAACTGAAATCATTTCCACTCAGATCAGGAACCAGGCAAGATTGGCCCATTGTCTCTACTGCTCTTTAACATTGTAATGGAAGTTTTAGCCATTGCAATTAGGGAAGAAAAGGCGATCAAGGGTATCCATATAGGGTCAGAAGAGATTAAACTTTCACTCTTCCAGATATGATTGTATATCTGGAAAACATGCTAGTCCTTTTAGATGGTTCTTTCCCCAGTCTTAAGCAGTTTCTTTACACATATGTGCCAATAAGCATGAAGCTGAAGGCGTAGGGGTGGGGGGTTGGGTGGCTCTCTGCATTTCTTCACAGTTATGTCTATATGCAGCTTTCTTCTCTCCACTACTCTGCCCTAACAACTCTCACCATGTTGGCCTCCCAGGATGCCAGCAGTGGCTCCCCAACAAATTGAAACTTTTGACCTCTGCCTACTTTCCTCTTCCCTGTATTGTGGCTTGGAAACTCTGGGAAGTTAGGTGATGTAATTGTATGACTCACCTCATTTGTTTTTTGTCTCTCAAGAATCACTTTTCTTGTGCTATTGTCCAGTGTCTAGAATCACTGATTTAATAGATGTTGACCAGATATTCAGTTGTTTCAGATGCATATTGAGAGGGGGGCTAAATCTGCTTCCTTTTACTCCATCCTGGCTAAAAAAGAAAATCCTCCCAGAATAGATTTTTTTGGAATTACATATTATCTTTAGGAATTTTCGTATTTTCATCAGGAATTATAGGTATAGAATCAATAACACAAAAGAGAAATACCAAAATTAGTTTTTTATTTCCTGTTTGGGTAGCTAAGAATTTAAATCTCACTAGGCTCTACTAATGACTATTAATAAGTTTATTCTGAACACTGAGACTAATTTTGAAATGAAGCTTTGCTATACACTATGTATGTGTTACAGTTTTATTCTGAGTCTGCTTTTTAAAAATTGAATGCTCTTAGAGATGTTCTTAAATCATCCATTTGGGAGAAAAGTAGATAAATTTCACTAACCTTTGCTTAGCACAGTACCTGGCACCCCATAGGCGTGCACTAAGTAATAGTGAGAAGAATAATGAGTAAATAAAATTCTAAACATGGTAATGATAGTATTCATTATAAGATAAAGGTAGCATTGCTGGGTTTACACACATTAAACTAAAGGTTAATATAAGAAAATCTAAATATTTCAATAAACGTTACTGGATAATTTTGGTTCAATGAAATGTCCATTTTACTGGAAGAGAGAAATGTATTAGGCTCTATTGACAGAAATAGAATATGTTAGTCAGAGACTTGGTAAACACATTCATTAGAAGGAATGGATTAGCTGAAGAGACTACTTAGTCCTTACATTCTTCAAACGAAGCTTCCCATGAGCCCAGTACACTGGTGAGCTTTAGGGAGTGGAACAGATGCAGCTCACACTGAACTTTCTAGGCACCACTTTCTGTTGCCACAATTCTATAACCCTGACTGGTTATCATAATGCCAGAATGGACAAAGGCTATGTACAAAGAAATTCAACAGCAACTATTGACAGAGAAACACATAGTATCACTTGCTCTACCTTAGAAAAAACTCTCGGAAGTTGAATGTGCAATAGCAGAAAGAGAAGAGCATGAGGGATGTGTCTGGGGTGGCAAATAAAAGTGATTGTAGTGGACAGGCAAGCACACAAATCCCTTGGTTCTGCGACATATAAGTCAATGTTTTCATGAATTCAGGTTACCTCTTTAGTTCTTGTGGTGGCTATCACTGATTACAGGAGAATACCAGAACTGCGAGGTGGTAGAACTCTTTCTCCTGTAATCAGGCATGTGCCACTACGCCAGGCTGGTTTTTCCATTTTTAGTAGAGACAAAGGTCTTGCTCTTGCTCAGGCTGGTCTTGAACTCCTGAGCTCAAACAATCCACCCAGCCAACTTCCATCAAAGTTTAAAATATTGGATGGTGGATTCATTTCACCAGATCTTCGTTTGCAAAGCAAAAACACTCAGCAATTTGAAAGAAATTAAGATTAGTTCACATTCTCGGAATACATTTCCAGATATTTTGATAAATGCTTTCCCTCCCAGCCTGGGAAGTACATGGATGTAATTCACGAGATCCATACTGCTTTATAATTCTTGAATACCCTTAAAATAATTCTCTATTACTAAATATAATCTGAATATACCTTTTGAAATGTTAACAGTGTGGTTAATAAACCTACTTAATACACCTATTATTCACCTCTTGGAATGCCCTATTTAGCAATCTTTGTGTAGGTTTTGTAAAGAAGAAGTAGCCTTTCATGATTTAAAATAAATACTTAATATCTATTCTATGGCAAATCAGGAAACTTCTCAAACATCATGAAGGTAATTTATCTGCAATCAAGAGAAAAAATTAGAATAGGAGAAAAAATAATTAATGTTTTTACCATTAAATTAAAAACAATCTGATGCCCATATCATCATCATTCATTTTAAAAACATTTTGAAGGTTCAAACAAATGTCACAATACAAGAAAACAAATGAACAGTATGCGTATTGGTGTAAAGAGGAACTATTATTTACTGCAGATAGAATTGTATGATTGTATACCTACCAAATACAAGAGTATCTGTTTTGAACCTATTAATAAAGCTAACAGAAGTTATTAAATTGTTGGAGTACAAAAAACCACACGAGAATCAATAGCTTTCCATCTGCTGGCTATAACCAGCAAAAGTGAAAATGAAAAAAAATAAGCTCATTCATGATGAAACTATAAACTACTTGTGAATAAATTCGATAAAATATATACATAAAAAGAGATACAGAGGAGGCATATCATATGCCCGTTTATCATATACAAATCAAATTATATTTAGGCCATGCTGCACATGTTCCTGTTTTTTTTTTTTTTTAGAGATATGTCTATTTCATGCAATAGAGATCCCCAATACTAGCCAAGTCCTTCACTGGGTGTTCAACTTATGAAACAGCAATCTGTTTCAGTACTGTAAGAAAAGCTGTGCTGAATTTAGTGTAAGATATTACATCTGTACACTGTTCTTCAGGGGCAATTTAGGGAATTTTCAAGGATGATTTTGACTATAAACAATTGTCACCTCCAACGCCTTGTTTTGGAAACCTGGGTAAGTCTTCACCATGCTATGCATTTTTTGAAAGGGTTAAGGGAAGGCCAAGAGAAATGGAGTATGGAGGTTATGATATTATTAAACATTTTGGTACCCAATATTAAAATAAAGCATACAGTAGATTCAAAAGAAGCAGAAAACTGTCAGCCTGTGCCCCTCCCCCACTCCTTACTGGAGGCATTCTGAGGCAGAATGCTCAGGACTGCCAGACATCTGCCTTCCCTTTATTGCTTTTCTTCCTGGCTAATTGAGTTAGAGAATCTCCATTATTAAGAAAATGTGCCTGCCTCCAGACTTTAGAACCATGGCAGGCCTCTGTAAATAAGACTCCAGGTGGCAAAGGTGAAGCGTGCTGGTTTTCCTCTAACTGGTGTGTGCACTTGGAATGTTGGGGCCAGGATTCCAAGATGCTGGTAATGCTGGGATGCTCTGGTGTGTGAGTGACGGGGAAGACCAGGTAAAGTAGACGAGGTCACAAGGACAGGAAAAATTAGAGAGCTCCCTGATAAAGTGTAAAGAAGGCTTCTCCAAGGCAGTGCTTTGCTACTCTGTCCCTTTTGGGGGTGTTAGTGTGGTGTACAGGAAGAGGAAGGCCACTGAACCCCCTTGGTCTATTCTCTTCCTTGGGGCTAACAAAAGCCCCTAAACATACCCTAGGGGTTACCATGACAGAGGAAAATGCATCCTGGTTGGCTATGTCAGAAACAATGTAATGCAAACATTCCTCTTGCCCAGATGAACGTAGACTATATCAGGCAATTACAATCAGAATCCCAACTGTCCTTTCTGTTTGCTTGTTTTTGGAACTGGATGAGCTGGGTCTAAATATATGACAATTGCCAACAGAATTTTATAAAAGAACGAGTGGGAAGCATTTACCCTATCAGCTATAAATAGACACTAAAAGGAGTGCAATAAAAATCCTATGAAACTAGAATAGGAATAGCCTGATGAATAGGAATAAATTATGAAAATATATAGTAAACACCTCGTTGGAGTCATTCAACAACACATTTATTGGGCACATACTGTGTGCCAGATGCTGTGCTGGTCACAGGTTAAAAACTGTGGACCATACACAGCCATTGGCCTCCTTGACAGTCCATAGTGGGTGTGCTATGGATTGAGTATTTACAAAGTATGAGAACTCATGGAGGGAGAATGTAACACGCTATGAGAAATAGAATATGGTGATTCTTCCTCACTCAAGAGAAGCCGCTCTGAGACTGGGCCTGGAAGGATCGCTAAATAGCCAAGTTAAGAAGGGAGAGGAAGAAGGACGTGCTCCAGCCGAGGGACTCACGGGTGTCAGAGCTGTTTGGTATACGTGGACACAGGGAACCATGGTGCTCATGGAAGGAAGGCTCAGAGCGTGAACTTGCATAGAGGGGACTTTGCAGGGTCTAGAGAGGCTTAGAGAACTCCTAATTTTATCTTAAGAGGAATGCAATGGGAAACCCTTGAAACTCCCCAAATCCCCTTAGCTTTCTATTATTGTTAATTTATAAATTTCATTGCAATCTCCACTGGTAAATAATATCTCTGTTTATCTCTGTGATGCAGAATAAAGTTTTAACAGAAATATCAATGAATTTTGTTTACCAAGTACAAAAGAACTAATATCTATATCAATAAAATTACCCCCTTTGCTTGGTATTTTTCTTTTTTCTGAGCTTACTATCTCTTACGTATACTTTTATGGGGTACTCTTTGCCTAGCAATTCTCCCCCAATTTATGTATGTGTGTGTGTGTGGTAGCTATTTCCATTTTTCTTTCTTTCTTTTTTTTTTTTTTTAAGGAATTGGCCACATTTCTCCATTCCATTTATTTCTTTAAATAGTTCTTTTAAAATTTCTTACTATATAGAATTGGAAACATAAAAATATAAAACTATATAATAAACTCCCGTGTGTGAGGATGGTACTATGGCTATGTTAAACTGAGAGGCCTTATTTTTAGTGATGCATATTGAAATATTTACAGATGAAATGATAGGTTGTCATTTTTTATGAGATTTGCTTTGAAATAACATTTCCTGAAATAATTCTGATGCAGGGCTTACGTGAAAGTGAGACAAATGAAAAGGTTTGCGAGCAAGATTTACAGGGAAGATAGAAACTCGGTAGTCAAGATAAATGCTATTTTTCTGCAATACAGTCATATCTCATATAACAGTTTTGGTCAGTGACAGAGGGCACAGGTGAACATGGTCCAACGAGATTATAATGGAGCATATATGGAAATCTGATATGTGGCACTTGGCATTATCATTGCAGATCGAGTAGGGAAAATGACTAATATTCAGTAAGAGGGATGGGATGTTTGATTTTTTTTATAAAAATATACAAGTGTATAAATAAAAGTGTGTCATCTAGGTTTATGTTAAACCATGGTTCCCTATGTTCACATCACTCCACGATGTTTGCACAACAATGAAATTGTCTAATGATGCATTTGTTGGAGTGTATCCCCATCATGACAGAACTCATGACTGTATAGAAAAAGATCAAAATCAGTGTGAAGGAATCCACAATGAACAACAATATTACCCCAAATAAATAAACACAAGAATCCAATCCTGTATGTCACACTCTGCCTCAGTTGCTTCAGCCTAATCCCAGCTCTAGTTCCAATAAAATTTTATACAAAAACATCTAGTTGCCCTGGAGCTATAGTTTGATGATTTTATTTTAGTTTTTTTAACAAATGGATTAGAATTAAGCTCTGTCTTTGAGCCATGAGATCTTAATATTTGCAACACTATCCCTTCAAAAACAAAAGAGCATTAATGTGCTTTTGCTTGTCTTCTACCCACTCAGAATTTGACTTTCTGTGTCCGTACTTTGACTTAGCATCTTTTACGTTAAGGCTTCTTAAGTAATTATTATTAACATCATTCAATTCTGCAAATTCATTATGGACGATTGTTTAGACTTAATTATGTTTTACTGGCTACATTGCTCTTTGTTGTGTCTTCACTTTCCCTCTCTTGAGCTCTGTATTTGGTCTTTTGTTATTTGAGTAATTGACTGAATGATTTCAGTGTATGTTTGAGAAGTGGACACAAAGGAGGATGGCATTGACTCCACAAGGTAATAATAATTAGGTAATTATAAGGGTGAGCAGAGGAAACCAGACACAAAGAAGCACCCGGTGTGTGGTTCAGTTTACATAAGGATAGCACTGGGTAAAACCAATCTGTGGAGTGTGAAACAGGCTTGGCCTAGGGTATAACTACTGTAATAGGTCGTGGAGTGGCTTCCTAGGTGCTGACAGTATTCTGTTCCTTGACCCAGGCGCTGATTACATATGAATGTTCATTTTATGAAAAATACATTAAGCAGAACATGCATGAAATAAACACTTTTCTGTATGAATTTTCTACTGTAAAAACATTAAAAGTAAGGGCGAGAGTCTTTGGGGGGGAGTGAAAAGGATGACTACTATTTAGAATATTCCAAATTTGAGGTAGTTATAGGATAGGGGTTCTCAAACAGCATCAGCATCATCTGGAAAGTGTTAGGAAAGCCAATCTTTGGGTTCCATCTCAGAGATACTGAATCAAAAACTCTACAGGCAGGGTCCAGCAGTCTGTGTTTTAACAAGCTTCCAGGTAGTTCTAATATACACTAATGTTTGAGAAACAGTTCTGTAGGCTACGTAAACAGATATATTAGGTACTTGGCTAAGTGTGTGTCTGAAGTTCAGCAGAACAAAGTTTGGGCTGGAATTATAGTTTTGTGATTTGCATCATTTATATGAAGTGTTCCTTGAACCCATGGGAATGATGAACTCCCTCAAGGACATTACATTTAGTAAAAAGAGGGAAGGGCAGAAAAATATTCCTGGGACACAGCAGTATTTCAGAGATAAGTAGGAAAAAAGATACTGCTTGAAATGATGGCGTATGCATACAGATATTATTCAGCTTTAAAATACGTTGAAGATGAACATTTAAATGGAAAGATTTTCGTGATGCATTTTAAGTGAAGAAAGACAATAAAAGGGGGTGTAAAACTTATGACCACATACGCATATGTTGTTTATCTTTAAAGTATGCAATTAAAACTGTATTTTTATTTTCTTTCTTTTGTTTATCTGTACTTTCTCTTTTTTCCCAAACATAAACATGTCCTGCATTTTGAAAATAAGGGGAAAAAATCAATAAAATTATTTCTAAAGGATGAAAGATATCTTGCATCTCTGACACTAGATAAAATAGACATGAAGCAAACGCAAGTTTGAGATTTAGAAAGTCTACGTTAAGATGAAAAGCACAATTGCAAAATTTTAAACTGTAATAGAGACAGAGAATAGGGTACTTCAGGAAATTGAAGCAGCACATTAGAAAATGAGTCACATAAATTCTTTCGGAATGTGGAAGAAAAGAACAAGAAGCAGAACATAATGGAAGTAAAGATAAATAAAATACAGACACAAGACACAGTTGTTTATAAAACCCAGAGGTCAGCACCTGCTTCTACTGTAGTTTCTCCCAATATTTTACCACTGACACAATAGCTAGAATGATCTATGAACAGTGTAAATCAGACCGGGTCACCCTCCTTAGTAAGTCCCTACAGAGGTGTCCTATTGTATTTTAGATGAAAGGCAAGATTCTCAGCTGGCTGCAGAGCCCTGTCCACTCTCCTTTCTAGCACCTGATATCCACATTGGTCTTCACTCCAGCTACATTGGTCTTCTTTGTGTTCTTGGAGGACCAAGTTCTTCATCTCCAGGATTTTGGGAATACTACTGTCCCCACCAGAAATATTCTCAATTCTCTTCTTCCTTTAAGTCACAGCTTAAATTAAACTTCCTCAGGAAAGCCATCTTCCCCACGCTATGCTCTTTTCCCGTTGTATGCGTCACAATGTGTGGTTATAATTTGTTCATACATCTTTCACCACAGGATTAATTTAGTGTGGTTAAGGACCACATCTAGTCCATTGTCCTCTATTATGCTGCACATAACATAGCTCCTGCAACAGAGTAGGTGCCCAATAAATACTTGCTAATTAATAATTGTCTCTGATGTTCTCCTATTTGTGTGTTTTCATGGTTATTTTAAATGGAAGTTAGAAAATAGATTCCCCTACATCAATGCTTATTCCACCTTCTTACATAGATATTTCCAGAGGCAAGTATTTAATTGCAGGTCTTCCTATTATATAAACTAATTTCTAGAAGTAAGATAACCAAATTTTAGAAATTGTGTTGTCCATTTGGAGTTTTTGAGTGAGGTATCCAGATGGTCTGGAAGAATAAAAATGGCTTCAAAACCTGCCTTGCATAATCTCAGTGAGCAATTTATGCATCAATCGACTCTAGTTCAATAAACGGCAGGGGCTATCTTTTAATTACGTTGTTTTCATTCTGTCAACTAAAACATTCCTGCTCAAATTGTAGGTGTCTTATAAATGCTTATTGATTTAATTATAATTATAAGTTAATAGATGTGTTTTCTTGCAGAATTATAGTATTTCCTATATCCGTCCTCTCTTATTACCAAAAGAACCTCCCTTCCCTACCAAAGTGATTAAGTGAAATAAAAGGAGTTAACTCCTTATTGAAAACAATAATTGAAAGTTTTGATATTTCAAAATGTATTCAGAAATGTTATGTGTTTAGCTTCTTTATAACCACAATATTTGCATTGGTTCTCCACTGCCGCATATCAGATTACCACAAAATTTAACATCTTAGAACAACACACATTTATTATATCACAGTTTCTATATGTCAGGATTCCAAAAGGGCTCAGCTGGGCCCTCGGGGTCAGGGTCTCTCACAAGGTTGTAGTCATTTCAAAACTTGACTTGGGTAGGATCCTCTTCCAAGCTCCTCCAAGCTCACTTATAGGGCTTTGTAGACTTCAGTTTCTCCCTGGTTGTTGGTTAGAGGACTCAGTTTCTTGCCATTGGATCATCTCATAGGGTAGCCTACAATATGACAGCTTGATTTTACTGGAAGAAAATCCAAAAATATCAAATTTCTAGAGTTATAAATAGTCAGAAAAAAAACAATTTTAAAAGGTGTTATTTACAATAACAAACCATAAGGCACTTAAGAATAAACCTAAAATAATGTATGGAAGTTCTATATGGAGAAAATTCTAAAACCTTCCTAATAAGCACCAAATGAGACTAAGTGTGTGGTGAGGTAGTCCATGTTCATAGATAGGTTGACCCAATATAATAAAGACACTAACTAACTCTTTCCAAATAAATTCAATGAACTTTCACACTCTGAAGATAATTTCTCATAATACCTGAGAAGTTGGTTCTAAAATTTTTATGTTAAGACTTTAGAATCAAGAAAAGATGGGAGAAAAATCTTGCTGTTCTTGGTATCAAGTTTTATTATAATGCTATAAAATTAAGACAGAACAGTTTTGATGCAGGAACAGATAACAGGATGGAAGAGGGAGCCCAGAAATAGGCCTGTATACACATGGAATTTTGATATGTGACAGAGGAGTTGGAGAAAGGAAAAAGCCTTCACTAAATGGCAGGGGGATGGCTGGTTTTCTGTATAAAGATGAAATACTACTTTACATCATGTACAAAAACCAATTACTGTATATATGTATGACAAGCACATCAATAAAAGTTTTAGAAGAATTTATCTAATATTATCTTCTTATCTTTTGTTTAACATATTATCTTTTGACCTCAAGATAGGAAAGAATATTTTAGGTAAAGCACAAAAAATAGTATGTATATTAAAATTAAAAGTTTATTCTACTGTAAAGTGAAAATACAACTCACAAATTTGGAGACATGTAGCACATTTATTTTAATTAACAAAGTAATATTACATATGTGTGTGTTATTTGTCAAACTATTGAAAAAAAGGGACAAAACATTGAAAAGCTTTTTACAAAATAGGAAAAAATAATGAATCAAGCTATGGGAGGATATTTAGCCTCATTAGTAATTGGGGAAATGCACATTATTACCACAATAAGATATCGTTCACCAACTTTATTGGCAAAATTAAGATGCCTAAACCATGAAATTTGGATTCTTGATGGTATTTCAAAAAAGAGTCTTACAGTGAAATTCCATATATATATATATATATATATATATGTATGAAGGGCATGAAGAAACTTCAAGCATAATGATTATTTTCACAGCTTAGCTTATGGTGATGGTTTCACTGATGTATTCATAAATCAAAACTTAGCAAGTTGTACACTTCAAATATGTGCAAGTTTGTTGTATGTCAATCACACTTCAATAAAAGGGTTTACAAAAAAATAAGATGTGTAATAACTTGCTTTTTTGTATGACCAATAGAATATTGAGAAGAGAATGGGATATAAAATATTATGACACCTATTTTGTTAACTGATTTTTTCTGTCACCTTCTTGACTTGCATGCTTTGATGAAACAATCTGCAATTTTTGAGCTATCCACCAGGCAAAGAACTGAGGATAACCTCTGGCCAAGAGCTAGCAAGGAACTAAGACCCTTGGTCCAATAGTCTATGAAGGAATAAATCCTACCAACAGCCACGTGGACTTGGAAGCAAATCCTTCCCCAACTGAGTCTTCAGATGAGACCTAAAGCCTGGCTGACACCTTGAATACCCCCATAGCTATATGCAGTCCATTGTACCCTAGTATCTTGTAATGAACACCCTCTGTGGCACAGTCTATCTCCAATGTTTCCAGTGTAAAATTTCCAATGTACACAAATGTGATTTTAACATGATCTGTCTTATACAGGGTGTGCCAAAGGTCCCTACTAAAGTCACCATCCCTAGGAACTATGGGAAATTGTAGGTAAATGCACCTTTATTTACAAAATATTCATTAAAAAATTTTACAAAATATTTACAAAATATTCCTCACAGGTATTTGTAAAATTTTGTAATGATTATTTTGTAAAAAATAGTACAATTTAGATACAATTTCCCATTTTCTCTGTGTATGGTGACTTTAGGGGAGATTTCTGAGGGGACACCCTGTAGTTCAGACATCAGATATTTATATTGATACTCCATAACGAGGTATTTCATCCTGTATGGCAATATGGTGGTTTTAGTGCAGTCAAAAAGAAATTTGGTCTTATGTTTGCTTTCTTTTGACAAAGAGAGGTGATAAAATGTCTGGTAGATGAGCTTAAGTTTTCTAAGCCTGGCAGATGGTTTTTGGACAAGAATGAATTATTATATTTACTTCACATCTACTGTGAAGAGATTTTTGTTAGCCTTATCAATTGCCCAATGTATTCATATATTGTTATTTTTGTTAAAGAACTTATTGGATACCCGCTTAAAAATTTACTCTTCACCTAGCACTAGGGTTCTTAAGGACTCTTTGTTTTAATTTCACAATAAAGATTGAAAATTTTATAAAAATAAGAAAAGTCATCTAATAATATACAGCAATATAACCTGACAATTACAGTATCAGAGAATAAATTTGTATAATCACTTTGGAAATAAATTTGGTATTATCTTTAAAAGTTGTGTTTTCCATAGAAAAATAATCTCTTACACAAATTTAGCAAGAAATATGCTTCACAAAAATGATTTATATCATAGCTAGATATATTAACCAAAAGTAAGCAAAGTAATCCTAGATGTCTTTTGACAGATTTTGGATACTTCACTTGTAGTATATTAATCTGTTAGAATATTACATTGCAGTGAAAATAAACTACATTTATTCAACAACATTGATAACATTTTAAAATTAATAAAAATATGTAGGGGAAAAAAGCAAGTTTTTCAGGAAGAGAGTTCTTGGTTTAGTAATCTTTGGGATTCGGGAATGAGAAATCAGAACTCCTAGGAATTCTTAGAAATTCTCTAAAGTTATTTTTTAAAATACTTCCAATGATCTTCACACTTTATTTATTATTATAGATACATAAACTTTTTGTTTAGTGAATAAAATAGTATTTACAAAGAACTATAGCCTGTAGCAAATAATCAAACAATGAAAAACACCAGTGGACATTATCTCATAGCATTTGAATAATTGAACATTCCATCTCCAAGAATGTAACAGCACATCATGGAGTCACATGTTGAAACTGTGCATTTAGGGACTCAATATGCATCTGAAACTTGTTGTTTTTTGAAACACTACTCAGAATGTTTATATGAAGTATATTATGTCTATAAATGCATTAATAATTTATTTTCAGGAATGATTCATAGTTAGAAGGAGACAGAACCACAAATACATACTTAGGACACCGTGACTTACACGTCATTAGATCATGATGGTTCTCTGCATGATGCTGCTGTCCTGGTTCCTAGAAATGTCTACCTTGACCTTTATTCCATTGCCAGTTCTACCTGCTCTGGCTTTTGCCTTGATGTGAATTAGACTTCTTCAAGCCAGTATCAACTCTAGGTTGACTGTCAAGGTTTAATTCTTTAAGTATTAATTTAAATAGTAATTACATAGTTTTCTTCATTTTTCTGATTTCTTGACTGACTTTTCTCTGAATCTGGGATTCAGGAAAATATGTAAATTTGCTGAGAAATGTCCAGAAGGAAATCCTGCCTGGAAACAGTCCTTGAAACTATATATAGGACAGTGGCATTTTTATAAATCTCAAAAATGTGCAAAAGGAAGTAAAAAATAAATGTAAAAAAAGGGAAGTGTTTATCTCTCAATGGGGACCAGCAATGGAAGAGGAGAGAAAAAGGCACACAGGTAGATGCTGGTTGTTATGTTCTGGTTCTTGGCTGAGAAGTGGAGACAGAAGTTTTTGTATGGTATTTCTGTATAATTTATAGACAGGTTACAGATATGTTCTTTAGAATGTATCAAATATATTAAAGAAATAGTAAAGGAAAAATAAAAACTAAAACAGACCAGAAATATCCATTTTCTGATTAAAAAGTGGAAGATAAGTAGTTAATCCCTTGCCCATGTGGAAATTAAAATTGTCTATTTATATCCTGTCTGTGTATGTATTTAATAATAGAATCCATTCTGTCATTTGACTAGTCTGTCCTCTATATTCCTTGGTTGTATTTTTAAAGCAGTGGTTTCTTGAAGTGTGATCACTGTATCAGTATCTGCCTGGAAACTGGTTAGAAATTCTCATCCTCCAACCCCGCCATGGACCCTTAATCAGAAACATCTTGGGTTAGGGACCTGTGGATGTGTTTTTTAACAAGTTCTGTGGGTGATTCTGATGCAGCAAAGTTTGAGGACCACTATTCTAAAGCTACAAATTAAATAACTCACGTAGACCTGGTTTAGTCACCTTAGTTAACAACTGTAATTGTCAAAATGCTTTATCTAAAGTGGGCAGACCGGGCAGGTAAACAGCCTTCCTTTTTAAGGGGAGGGAATGTATGCTTCATGTGATAATTTTACACTTGAATAAGGCTTAGAATGCCTTAGAATTTCCTCCCAAACCTCAGGAATGAAATACTATAATGGAAGTGAAGATGAATAGGAACAAATTTTATTTTGGACTAACCTTTTTTTCCCCACTTGGTTTTCTCTATGGTGAGATGAGTCAACTGTATTCATCACTGACAGAAACAATCAAGTGGAGTTTTTGTATATTCTTTTTTGTATTTATGAAAAAATATAATTATTTCTCACAGTCTTCTCTAATGGTGTTATAGAAATGAGTGTTATTGGCCGGGTGCAGTGGCTCACACCTATAATCCCAGGTGTGGGATTGGGAGGTCAAGGTGGGCAGATTGCCTGAGCTCACCAGTTGGAGACCAACTTGAGCTAGAGCCAGACTCTGTCTCTAAAAATAGCTGGGCATTGTGACAGGTGCCTGTAGTCCTAGCTACTAGGGAGGCTGAGGCGAGAAAATCACTTGAGCCCTGGAGTCTGGGGTTGCTGCGAGCTATGACACCACAGCACTTACTGAGGGTGACAAATGTGAAACTCTGTCTCAAAAACAAAAGAAAAGAAATGAGTGTTATTTCTATTTTCATCTTTGACAAAGACTTTAGAAATTTATAGATAAAATGCCTTATGGCCTTGAACCTTATACTTTGTTGTACTTTATTTCTTAATTTATTATAATTCATATTAAGATATGAATCAACTTTAAACAGTGAATGGTTGGGGAGAATTTTTTTATTGTGGTAAAATGTACATGTTATAAAATTTTATCATTTTAACCATTTTAAAGTCTATGATTCCAGGCCATTAAATACCTTCACAATGTTGTGTAACCATCACCACTATCTATTTCTAGAAATGATTCATCATCTTAAACAAAAACTCTGTCTCCATGGGAACAATTCTCCATCACCTACCCCCAGCCCCTTGGTAACTTCCATTCTACTTACTATCTTTATGAATTTGCCTATTCTAGATTCCGCATATTAGGTCTGGCTTATTTCACTTAACATAAGACTTTTCAAGTATTCAAGGTTCAACCATGTTATAACATATATCAGAATTTTTTCTTTTTTA
The DNA here is from genome assembly GCF_000181295.1 of Otolemur garnettii. NCBI lineage: Eukaryota > Metazoa > Chordata > Mammalia > Primates > Galagidae > Otolemur > Otolemur garnettii. Next base: position 13,179,988 of record NW_003852423.1, read on the forward strand.
TGGTTTGGTAATATTCCATTTTAGTGATATATTATAGATGAATACCACATTTTAATTCATCTATGTACCTGAGGATGGGTATTTGGGTTTCTACTTCTTGGATATTTTAAATAATGCTGCTATGAACATCAGTGTACAAGTATCTGTTTGAGTCCTTGTTTTCAATGGTTTGGGGAATATATACCCAGGAGTGGAATTGGTGGACCAAATGATAGTTTTATGTTTAACTTTCTGAGGAATTGCCAAGCTATGTCCCACAGTGGCTGCACCATATTACATTGCCATTAGCAATGCATAGGATTCTAATTGGAAATACCTTTATGCGTCTTCCCATGTGATTTTAGAAATGAAAACAAAATATGTAAAGATTGGTTTTCACCTATAGGTGGAAAGGAGTAGCTTGATAAAAGCATAACTATGAGACATTAAAAGCTAAGATTTGTGGTTTTCCTCTTGTTTGGCGAACTTCTCAGGAATCCGCAAGTGTTGTTGGCACAAGCTTCATTGTCAGTAGGTAATGTGAAAATTGAATTTGTTGTTGGTGATAAAGTTCATGCCTGCTTTCTTTGGGGGGACATTGATTTGGGATTATAGTTTACTGTAACCTGGTAATTTCAGTAATGCAAATGCAACAAAATGTTTCTTAAAAACAAAACATAAATTCAGTCGGGGGTGGCAAGGCAATTAAGGGGAACTCTCTCCATTTGGTTGTCCTTCTGGGGCATTATGGCAGCTGCAGCCAATATTGAACAGGGAGCTGCAGCTGTTTACAGATGCATTAGGAAGGCGAGGCTCTGGAACTCAGTTGCACAATTTCTCCTGTGCAAAAGAAAGGCCAAAATTGTCGGAGAGGGAGGAAATCTAAGGGATATAAGTAAATTTAATTTTCAGCAAGAGCTCAATATGCTAATACTGAGCATTACTGCTGCACTAAGTCAGAATCTAGGTTTCCACCCGCCACAAGCCAGGTGATGTAGGTTCACAACAGTCAAACCACTTCTTTATTTCCTAATATATCAATTACCCTACAAAAGCCATTTATGTCAGTCTGTCTTTCATTTCGATAATATTTATATTAAATATTTGTGCTAAAGAATTGTTAGAGTTTGAATCATCTGTGGGTTTCAAGGCTGTCTATTTTTAGACATGTGCCACATGATAAATTCAGGATTGTAAGTAGTAAATAAAACCTCAGATCTTCTGATAACTCCTTGGGATAGAGGTTTGGTAATAAAATGCTTTTTTGTTGAAGAACATAACATCAGACTGGAATTATGAGAATTAAAGGGGAATATTTTCAGACTCAGCGCTCTTGGTTTTGGCTTGTGACTGGACACTGAACAGGTGGTCTGCCACTTGCCTTATGACTCTGATGACATCACCTCTTTGCCCGAAGATGCTGAAGCTGAACACACACCCAGCAGAACAGGAGCTACCTCAGTAATTAAACAAATTATATTTATTGTTTCATCTGGCTCTACCCAGTTGCCCAGGAGTTTGACTTTTGGTCATTACGCTTTACCATATATGTGGTTGTCATGTAAAAAAAGCAAACAAAACAGTCACAAAATCAATTTGTTGCCAGGGAAGAAAGGGGGCTTTAAGGCAAGGAGGAGGACCCCAATCCTCTTGGGAAAAAAGCAGAAAGGTCAATTTAGTTTATTAAAGAGCTGATCCTTTTAGGTTCAGGATATAATATACTTCCTTTAATGCCATCTAATAGGAAATCAGAAACAGTCCAAAAGCACACTATTCCCCAAGGAGGAGTCAACACAAAATTAGTATCACCAGACCAAACTCTAGCGCTTTACACTGCCTTAAGCACAGAACCCTGCAATGCAAATGTCATTTGAACTTCTTGGAATCAAATTTAGGGCCTGGTGTGTGATGGTGTTCTGGTAGGCACAAATATATATATAAAGAAAGAAAGGGCAAATAGAATATACTTTAGAATACCTGGTACATTCATGCCATGATTTAAAAAGTACAGAAAAAATGTGTTTTCTCATAAACAACACATCGATGTGCACACATTAATTAGGCACTTGCTACATTGCTCAGCACAACTGGGGAGATTTCACAAAGAGGAAAGAATGGTGTTTTTAAAGTAGGGGCCCTAGGGCCAATGTGAGTCAAAGGGGGGCTTCCCTAAGGGAGGGTGCCCAGTGAGAAGTACGGTCCAAGAAGGTGGGCATTCGTCAGAGGGGACTGTGGAGAGAATCAAATTTCAAGGGATTGAGAAGAAGGGGCAGAGCTCTGAGTCCAGGTTGGCAAAGTGTTCCCAAGAGTGAGAATGCTGAGGCCTCTTTGCCTGGGAGCTGCCATGCCATGGGAAAGCAGATATGTTGACCTAAAGCCACCAAGCAGTGTATGCTGGTGGGGATAGGTACAGACACGTGCAATGTGCAGTACTAGTGTGCAGTACCTAGTGTAGCTGAGCATGCTCAGTTATCACACATGAAGCAACCAGAGAACGATCAAAATAGCAAATGATGGAGAAGGACTCAATAGGGCCAAGTGCGGTGGCTCACGCCTGTAATCCCAGCACTCTGAGAGGCTGAGGCAGGTGGATTACTTGAGCTCAGGAATTCGAGACCACCCTAACCAAGAATAAGACTCTGTCTCTAAAACTAGCAGGGTGTTGTGGCAGGTCCCTGTAGTCCCAACTACTTGGGAGGCTCAGGCAAGAGGATCCCTTGAGCCCAAGAGCTGGAGGTTATTATAAGCTATGACGGCACCACGGCACTCTACTGAGGATGACAAAGTGAGACTCAGTCTCCAAAAAAAAGAGAGAAAGAGAAGGGCTAAATAGTTGCTCACCAACTGTGTGAGATTCAGAGAGAGTGGTTGGGGAAATCATCAAAGAGAAGGGAGCTTGATCAGGCTCTGATAAGATAAGGAAGAGGGTTTAGGAACATTCCAGGCAAAGGGACCATCATGCCTGAAGGCCTGAGGCCAAAGGAATATGGCCTGGTGTGTGCCTGGGGCAGGGGAGATTGCCCTACCACAAACATAGCACTGAACAGACCAGGACCCCAACTGCAGCAGAGCAATGGTGTGCTGTGAGAGCCTGCGGGAAATGAATTTGGCTGGAGGACTGTGAGGTCCAGGGAAGGATGGGGTGAGGCAGGAAAGAGTGAGAGCCCTGAAAGCAGAGTGAAGAGAAGATTGATCTGGAGGGGAACAGGGAGTGCTGGAGACAGAAGAGACAGGGTCAGAGGAAAGCATGCAATGGCCAGTATAGAACCCAGAAATGGGACTGGATAGGGAATGCTAAACATTGGGACAGTTTAGAACAAAGATCTACAGGTTTTATGTCTTGACCACACCTGAAGTCTAAAGTGAGAGATAATTCAGGCTTGAGTGAAAGGAGGGAGGAGAAAGGAGAACTTCCACATGAACTTGGCTTTGGAGAGAATGACTAAGGGTAATATTGGACATACTAATGTGCAAGTAATATTTAAACATCCAAGTAGAATTGTCCAGTGAGCAATCAGAAAGATGGAAATGAAGCTAAAATAACAATAAAATACTGAAAACAGATAATTCTCAGAGAGCTGTACGTTCAGATATCATGACCCTGAGTGGAATTCTTTTCTGTGTTCCACATGAGATGCGGATGTGTGTCCTTGAATTGGCTGAGTACAGTTCTCCCTTTACCAGAAGAAGCAGTAAATAAATAAAGCAATCTCTTTGGTTACCAGAATGTGGAGGAGAAAAAACCCATTCACATACGAGGTACTAATCTCATAGTTGACTTGGATAAGCATTTTCTTTGAGTATTGCGGCTCCTCCATAGCTATTATTTGGAGGTGAAAAGGAAACCCATCAAAATGCTCGTCACTCTCTAAAGATGCTACAGGAAAACTCAATGTAATGAGCCAGAAGTAATTCTTTTCCACTGAAGCTCAGCCGTTTGGTCTAAGTATCACTTCTCTTACTGAATGGAACATCTTTAATCTAAACAGGTTGCTTTGTTTCCTTAGTGAGGTGTTCTCATCAGAGAAATCTGTTGTTTAGTGTATACAGGTTGATTTGGTGGAATGATATTTGTGTGTGATGTTATGTAAATAGAGTTATAGCCCATCTTTCTGATAGTAGGGTAGGCTATAATTAGAATGTGTGTGCCTGTAAGTAGAGGGGTGTGTGCGCCTGTGCACACGTGCATGCTTCAGGGCAGGGGCGGAGAGACGTGTACGCCAGCCCGTGTTAAAGTTCTTGATGTAAAGAAAGTCGCCAATTCACAAAGGAATTTGATTACCTCTATCCATTATACACACACAGTGAGTGAGCGTGCTACTCACCATCTGTCATCTATTTCATTTGCATCACCAGCACCTGGCCTGTTTATCTGCTGCATTCGTTTCTTTACCGAATTCTTACGCTGCTTTAATAAAATACAGAAATGTTATTGTTTAAAACCAATTAATTTACAATCCTCCACAGAGATAGTATTACTTATAATTCAATTTGGCTTCTAATGATCTGCTTTCTTGCAAAATGACTTAATTCTTGTGTCAAAGATTAGTTATTAGATATTACCCCGCTGCACCAGCCGTGTAGTGCTGAGGTAGGCAAAGCAGCTTGGAATGTCCCTGGCCATTAATCAGAAGTCTGAAACATTTTTTTTTTTTTTTTTGTTTAACTCCTTCAAGAACCTGGTTGCAGCCACAGTGCCCTTAACTCTTCCCCTTGCTGGTTACTCCCTAACATAATGAGGTTTGGCGCAAAGAGGACCTGGAATTTTCAGAGAAACCTTTTGTCTTTAAATCTAGGAACTTGAATAAACCTGTACAACTTGAGACTCTTGCTGGCACCACATATCCACATACCACGTACATTTTTGCTGGACCATTTTGTATAGAACTTACTATCCAGCCATTTTGTGAAGGAGGTATGGTAAGTTTGCCCCCCTTCCCTAAATCCGGGCTTTAAAAGTGAATGTGGCTGGATCAACACACAATGGCAGGGCTGGGTGTCACTTTCCTTGTGATCACAGTATTATCCACACCCATCACACGGGCGAGCCGGCTCACACAGCAGCAGTCTGGCAGCCCTCAGCCACTTGTCCACACATTTCACAAATGGAACCACTAAACATATGGCTCTAGCCAGCACATTCTAGAAACATCAGTTTGGGCTTACATATTTAAAACCTTTAAATGCTTTACATTTCTTTTTATTCTATAATATTCTTAAGCTTCACATGTCCTTACTTTTTTAACCTCCTAATGTAAGCTAGAATTTAGGGTGTTAACCATTATGTCCTTTCTCAGTTTAATTATACTCCTTGGCAAACATCACACATCCTAACAGTGGGAATTATATGTATATGTCTATCTATGTAGACAGTTATATATTTTATATTCCATATTCAGAGAACATAAAATAGAAATATGTTTACATCTATCAAATATTTATATTTAAAATTTTGACTGTAATGACTAAGAATATCTGAGAAACCTATGAAAAATACAAGCCATGTAAACAATCGATGAAGATCAGTGATATCTGAGTGAGGATACTTCCCAAACTTTGAAATGACTTGATTAGCTGAACTTGAAGGGGCTGGAGAATTAAATAGTACAGACAGAAAGCAGAATGCTAGTTAGATGTGGAAAGGGGGAAAATCTTTTGGTGGTTTAATTAGCTAAAAAGACAGCATTCAATATTTACAAAATCTACTTCCTAAATGACATCCGTGCTGCTTATATTTTTTAGTTTTATAAAGTGAAGTTGCTGCCAGCTCAGAAGCACGTGCCCGTGTGAAAACTGAGGGGGCTGCACAGGTAGCGGCAGACCAGTTCAATTTCTTTGGATCGTGCCACTGTCAAAGCCTGAGATGCTCGTTATTTTACAAAAGCAGAGGAACAAGCTCTGTGACTGGGGAGGCAAGGCTTGAGTAGCTGTCTTAGAAGAAGCATTTTCTTTCTTGTACATTACAGAATGAAGGGAACGGTGCCCAGCACCACACCCTGCATTTTACATAACACGTTTCCTACAAATGTTCAAACTCAAAAAGACAAACTTACGTCAGCTCTACGGCTTGGGCTGAAGTCTCCTCTTTGATTACCCAACAAATCACAGGTCTTACTCTAAATATCTTGTCCTGTTTGTTCGTACACATTTTTGCATTCCTCTGCTGGTAAAACAGAAGGTTACATTTAACATGATGTTGCCCTAAAACTTGGAAGATGTAAAAATTAAGTGTGAGGGGACCGAAAGGAAAGAGCTATGGGGATAAAGAAGGACAAATGCTTCCCAGATCTGTTCCCTGCTGACTATGATTCAGATCGAAACTTCTTTTGGAATAATAAATAATTCCCATTCTGGAATCACTGCTCTATATGCAAGGCAGAAACGGGAACCACATGCCAAAAATATCCACAAAAAGCATAATTCCCAAATAACCCTATTTTCCAAAGTTTATTCTTCAAATTCAGACAATGCATCATCAACCTCAGAAATAGGAGGCGAGCCAAACAAGCTGCAATCTAATATGGAAATGTGGCCCTGGCCAGGGTACTGTGTCATTCTTCTGAATGGGATCACCTGCACCCATCCCTCCTAGGAGAAAATTTCAAACAGAGTTAGCTCCTTAAACCTTCTAATTAAAATGAGAAATCCCCAGGCTTCCATGACTCAGCCTCAGAAAAAGATTATTAGGAATTTAATAGGGAAAATATAGCAGCTCAGACCATCTGTGACCCAGTGCTCTGTGAGAATTTAAAGAAAACTGGAGGGAGGCAGCCCACACTCCAATGCACGCTCGAGGAGTACTTTGTAGGAGCGGCAATAAATCAACATAGTTAGAGTACAGCCTTTTTCAGATTTAATTACTGTTACATAATTATTAGCAAAGCATTCTCCTCTGAAACTGTAAAACTCATTACATCAAAAATCCCCAAGCTCCTGATGGAATTTATGAACTAGTTACTTTCTTTCTAGCTCTGGGAAAATAGCGGAATAGAGTCCAGATTTGTCTCCAGCTTTTCAGAAGCAGAGGGGAATTTTTTTTTTTCTTCTCGTTTTGTATCATTTTAGTAGGTTTCTGAACTGAGTTTGAAACGGGTCATTCCCCTAGACGCTGACCTACGTTCTCGCCTAAGTACATGTTTAAACGGATGTGTTTTATTTCAGTGGTAAAACAGTACCAAGCAAGTTTCAAAATGTGCCATCAGGAAAGTTATTTTCAATCGAGTAAAAGACAAATCATCTTTAGGTATCTATGAATTTTTGAGGGTTCATCTAGGGTCAGTAAAATCACAGCAAGCAGCAAGGCTTGTGTGGATGGACAAATGGTAATGTGGGGGTGAGCCCCATGCAGTGGTGCATTGTATGTGGCAGGTACCTCTCTCCCAGCACCACATCCGGTGGCATTACGTTGACTGGGAACTCAAATTTGGCCACAGTGGGAGTGTAGCAAATGCTATAGTCGAGGATTTTCCCCTATAGAGCCAGTTGTTCAACATTTATCAGCACAGCACCGTTGCTGTTCACCAATGACACAAGTGTAAATGCTACCTCTGTGGTCTACACAGCTCCAGCAGGCATCCTAGGACAGACTCCTCCCATTTGTGCATCGTGTCTGTTGAACTTTAATAAAAACAAATGTTTTATTGTTGTTGTTGTTTGTTTGTTTGTTTTTAAGTCTAGCTTGGGTAGAGTGTTCCTGGAAGCAGGAATAGTCTGGATAGGAATTCCTTTGGAAGACAAGTATGTACCTTTGCCTGTGGCTAGTTAGCTCCTTACCATCAAGTGTTACTTAGCCCGGGAAGGGGGCATTCCTTCCAGTGTGGGTCAGGCAGCTTCCCTGGATCCTTAGTCCTGTACCTGCAGAGAACTGCAGCTGCCAGATAATGGTTTGCTCTTATTCCTACACTCCAATATCCAGCCAGATGTTTTCTGTTGTGCTTGCAGGCTCTCCTGGGATTAGCTCTCATCAGAGTGAGAGAAAGATAAAGGCAGCTGAGCCTTACACAGTCAGCTGCCTCGTACCTGCTCCCTCTGTTGCTGCATTTCCCAGTTCCTAATTTTTTGCCAACCCTGGGAAAACCTGAGGTTTTCTCTGGTGATCCCATCCCGTAATCCACACTCTGGAGGGCAGTATCTCTCACCAGTCTCTCTGCTGGTGACCTCTGTGACTTCTGATGCAGGCAAACTAGGTGGCTCCTGAACACACCCGTGGTTTTGGTGACTAACGCTGCGTGAGCGCTGTTGCAGGGTTCTGCTTCGGTATCCAACGTGCATTTTGGACTTCGGATCGTGTATTGCTAATTTTAGTAATCTGTGTTCACTGACAAGCACTCTTACTGCTTTCCTTTCGTAGTAGTAGAAGCCTGCTCTTTCTTTTTAAATTTATGAGTGTGACAGCTTTATAGATCCCTTAGAAAATAAGGTACTTAAAGTTTCCTTTTGTTTTTAGTGTTAAAGCTGCGTTCTCCGGGTATAGTTTGCTAATTGTTTGCTAACTCTTGCATCTCCTTCATGTTGGAGCTTCCTTGGATGTTTGGTGATTTTTTTTCACAGTCTGTGTGTAGTATAGATGAAGACCTAATTTAAATATTTTAAAATATTGTTAGGAAAAGTTATTTCCTCAGCTCAAGTGAAACCTCCTGTTTTCTGCCCAGAGGTTCATATTTCGATGTAGAAAGCCCTGCTTTTTGCTAGCTGGATGAAGAAAGAGGATACATGGGGTTGGCCAGGTCCTTTTTCAGGAGTCCCGTTTTCTCCTGGATGTGGAGATCAATTTTGTAGTAACCATTCATTTGTCACAGGGCTGCTCTCTTCTAATGCCCCATATCAATTGTTATGTTCCTGAGATCAGAATTCTGAAATCTGAAAGATGTTTTCCACAATTTAATCCACAATCAAACGTCAGATCCAAGTACATGGAGATTAAGGCACTGCCCCAACTTTTTTGTTATTGCCACATTATTTGGTAACGAGTCAGTCTCTCACTTCTGCCTCCTCCTGGGCTCTGCAGACTCTGAGCTTGGAGTTGTTCGTTTCCCCAAGGAAAATTTATCTGACCGCAGAAGTTCTCTCCCTGATGTGGCTGCAGTTTTCAGTTGTGGTCAATTTCTCCCTCTGTTACACATTGGAGAAATTATTTTCTGTTCTTGTCTGCCAGGGTTAGAGCTTCCAGATTCCCAGTGCTGCTTTGCACTGGAATTAATTTTTTAATCTCTTCCTGCATTTTAATAGAATTTTGAAAGATAGTGACAGCAAATGATGGTCTCAGCCATCTTGAACCAGAAGTCTTCCTGTATCCTTTTTTACTGTATTTATTTCTGGGTCAATTATTACTATTTATATATGCACCTATAACTTAACAAAACAGAATTGAACTATGGCAGCAGCAGCTTGAAAATGCATGTTTGATGAAATAGCATTAATCACATAAACTACTTAGGGGTTTGTAGTTTAATTAAGAGACCTAGTAGTAGTGGACCTGCCCAGCTACTCCACATTTCTGGACTTAACATTGAGGAAAATGCTATTGTTTAATATAAGCTTATTAAGAGTTATTATAAAACGCATTGAAAAGAATTCTCCAATTGTCTATCCCTTATTTTTGAACATGGTTTAAATTAATTCTATTAATTTCCTTGGTATTTTATTTTATTTTAAAAATAAATGTTACGTATATTTAAGGCGATAGCATGTTGCATCATATACATATATATAGTAAAATGGTTACTATAGTGGAACAAATTAACATCTCCTTCATCTCACAGTTACCTGTAGAAATGGGTTCTTGCCCCTGTGGCAAAACTAGCTATAATCTACTGTTCTAGCAAAAAATCACTATTATTAATTTTAGTCTGCATGTTGTGCATTAGCTCTTTCGACTTATTTATCCTACGTAGTTTGTATTCTTTGACTGACATCTCCCCATTTCCTCCCCAGCCCTGATCCTGGTGCCCACTGGTTTATTCTCTATTGCTATATTTGACCTTTTTGGTTTTTTAGATTCCACATGTAAGTGAGATTATGCGATATATTTTTTTCTGTGCCTGGCTCATTTCACTTTGCATAATGTCTTCCAGGTCCACCTATACTGAGGCAAATGACAGGATCTCCTTTTTTGACACTGAATAATATTTCATTGTGTATACACAGGGTGTACATGTAAAGTGTGTGTGCAATTTTGAATAGCTGTCTCTTTAATATGTAATAACATTATTATATATTAAAATAATATTTAAATATGCTATACAATATTTTATATATTAAAATAATAGTTAAGTAGATTATTTAATATATACACATATATTTCAATATACTATACAATATTATAACAATATTCTCATATCATGTATACACCTCAGTTTCTCTATTTGCCTTCTTTTGTATTTTAGTAGGAAATTACAGATTTCAAAAATCCATACAAACTTATGGTATGGTGCTATTAGTCTTTTCGGAAATCTCTGTGCAATGAAGGCATTCGTCTCTAGACGGTCATGAAAACTAAAGCTGATATACCAAGGCTTTTGCATAGCAGTATCCATAATTTCTTTTTCTAAACTACTGTTATAGTAGGCCACAAGCTAATTTTTCAAGTGCGGAAATATGTTGTGACAATAAAGAGGAAAAAGGCTAGTATTTTCTTGCAACAACTTGCTAATTTGCAATAGAATTGCCTTAGAACAGAAAATCCTTATGTATTTGTGAACATCAGTTACAGTACTTAGAATCTTGTACTGAGAATTTGTCACGTGACAAATCTATTTCAGTTTTTATTGCCATGACAATTAACTACTTAGAGATTTATTCTGTTTTTGTAATCCTATTTCATCTTTTGTCAGGTGGACGGAGGTTGCTCAGTGTAAATCTAGAATTCAAACATCTGACTGAGAGAAGAAATGCCGTGCTTTAAATTGGTCAGCATGGCAATGCAGAGAAATCCTAGAGGGTTAGAGGGTTACAGTTGATATCAATCACTGGCTCCACTCACCACTAATTTAATATCCTTCTTGCCATGTTCTCCCAATCAGTATAACACTGCATGACCTGTCAGAGTTTCTGCCACGGTGTGACTGGGCTGGAGACAAAGCAATTTGTTCAGCCAAACCTATTCGGCTCCCATCTGATTTCGATTTTGTAGTGACCCATCCTGGCTTGACTGAAGTTCATTTTATTGAAGTTGATAAGGAAAGTATTTGGTTAGTAGGTTAAAGGTAACATGAATTGAGCACTTATTCTGGACCAGGCGTTATTGTTAGCATTTTACATGTATTATCTAATTTAATGGCACATCCACCCTATGAGGCAGGTGTATATTTGACAAAATATACAAGTAAGAAAGCTGGAACCCAAAGAGAATAAGTCACCTGCTCAAGGTCACGCAGTTGGAGGGCAGTGGAGTGCGGATTTTCATCTGTATGATTGCATCTAGAGTCTATGATTTTATAAATTCTTGCATTAAAAAACACACAAAACCCAGTTTTGTTTAGAATTTTAAGAGGACATATTACTATTTACAAGCAATATAGCAAACGGTCCTAAATAACAAATGAGCAGTGTCTCATTCATTAACTAATGGATATGTATACCCAAAAACTTAACTGAACTAATCCAGCTCACTTTTGGATTTGACAGAAAGTAAAGTACTTTTCTATTAAAAGTATTTGTAATGTACCATTATATTAAGAATAGAGTATAAATGTCTTACCACAACAAATAAGCAAGTGAAGTGATGGTTATGTTAATCAGTTTGATGTAAGCATTCCACATTGTTTATCAATTCAGCACATTGTACCCCACGAATCCATTAATTACACAGTCATGATTTAATAAAGAAAAAATAAAAAAAAAGTATTTGTAAGTTAAGTATTCTTAGTTCACATGAACTTTTCCCTCCTATTAGTCTGTATATATTGGCTTTTACTCGATATTCATATCCTAATCTGACTTTAAAAATACCACATCCGACCCCTTTTTAAACCCTTTGGTTGTCACTCTGCCTTTTTGGACCTTAATCCTACCTATAAGATTTGAGACCACTCACCTTTCCTCATCTGTCCCAACTCCTTCCCAGAGGCAGAACTAGGTTTATGGAGCTTGGAACTTATGTGATTAATGGGGAGGGGAATCATTAACCAAAAGAACACAAAATGAAAAATGCAAAATGAGGTCCAAACTGAATATTTACTTAAAGTGAGAAAAAAATTGCAGCACTTTATAGATTTTTTTAAAAGGTGGAAAATACTACAAATGTCATAAAGGCTAAGTACATATGTGTCATATTTTTAATAATTAGCTTATTGGTAACTTTAAAATATTTTTATTATTATTTATTATAAAGTCATTCACCACCTCTTCTTATATGTATAATGACAATTTGGTAATGCAGTTTTTAATAGAGTATAAAGCAAAATCAATCTTTTTTCTTACAGTAGGGGAGCACAACATTGATTTTGTTTAATGACCCATAATTTTTTATCTGCATTTTCTCTCTGTGTGTATATGTGTGTGTGTTTACAAATAAATTTAATGATTAACAAAGAAGATAATCTTCACATATGTTCAAATCAAGATTTGACAATTTTGTACTTGCTTTATCACACATCCCGAAATGTCTTTACAAATGGCAATAAAAATGGTATTATTTTTAGCTTCATTTAATGTGTTGTTGCTTCAAAAAGGGGGAATTGTATGGTGCATTTGTACTTGGTTGGATATTCTCCCAAAAAGGAGAGTATATCCATTTGACCAGACATGGACGAGACTGAAAGTTTCACTTACAATAATCCATGTCTGATAATTGGAAAAACTTCCCATTGACCAGCTTCTGCTTTCTCATTTTTTGTCTATTATCAAATATATTGACTGCTCTGATGGCAACCCAACCTCTGGGGCTGCATCTTCATGCGTCAGCACAGGGGTAAGTCAGCACAGTGGGTAGCGGGACCATACAGGAGAGTCATTCCCTTATCAAGAATGCTAACAATAGCTGAGAACCACACACATATATCCCAAGAACCCAAACTACATGTATATCCAAGTCAGCATCTCTTAGCCAGGTCCCCCAAATTTCATTTATGAGAAATAGCCATGTGATAGAGAAAGACAGAGGGACAGAGGGCAAGAATAGATGTCCGTCAAATCTGTGCAGACACCCTGAACCAGAATCCACACCTAGAATTGCCTTCTTGAATGCCTTAGGACCTGCTTTCAGGGCTGCTGACCTGCAGGGGCCATTCTCACTGTGTGAAACATGCTTATTTAGGTGCAAATCATGGCCTCATGGAGTCAGGAGTAGAAAGGGAAAAGGAGCAGGCTAGCACTTGGAGTCCAGTTCTCTCCACAATTATAGGTTATAGAAAGAAACTCTTAGGAGTCAGATTATTCTCAATTTAAACTTGGCCCTCCTTCCCAGTCATTTTGAAGGCAGTATTTGTCAAGATAGAAGGGTAGGATGTACTTTATTCATTAATTTGTTAGCTAGACATCTATTAATGTTCTACAATTAACATGTAATACTTTTACTAACAAAAATAATAATGAAAAACTTAACAATGTTAAGCAAACGAAACTTCCAAAGTCTAATCTGGACACTCAATTGAGCAACTCTGTATGTTGAGACGGTGTACTGGGACTCAGGTTTGCTAAGAATCCTTGAGCTCTGGGAAGAAGCGTCAAAGGGACTTTGACCCCAAAGCCAGGTTTCTCATGGTCCCCCAAGGTTGTAGGACAGAGAAGGCACAAGCAATGCTGTCCTAGCTTGTGCAGAATGAGCCCAATAAAACAGAATATGTACTCTGAGGCTTGCTCAAGTAGAAACATACCTCACTGCACACCATGGTGGGAGCTTAGTCACCATGCCCTCAACACCTGTCCCGAGGAACAAAGCACACCAGAAAGATCTCACAGGGCAAGATCACCTTTGGTTGTCTAGGTCAGGCAGATGATTTTTCTATTTGGGAATAAATTAATAGTGACACCAACAAGAACAGTGAGTTTTTGTTAAACAGCTATTTAAAACTCTAAGTACTGTTATCTGTGTTCTATAAGACCCAGAGAATGATAGGATTTGGACACGTTACTCAGAAGATAGTCATATAAACAGTCAAATAACTTACTGCTATTCTTCAGTTGTTGTTAGGCAACTGCTGCTGGTCCCCTCGTATTCTAACCCTAATTCTGTATCCTGTATAGGCCTGGGCAGAAAGAATTGGAAATCCACAGTTTTAGATTCTAAGGGGTCACCCCAGGCATCTGGGTTTTAGGATAACTCAGGTAGGCAGCAGATCCTATGGCCTAGCAGTCCTCTTTCTCTGCATTTCATTCAGCTTTCAAGCTCATGTGGTTTTCTGCCCCACATTGTGTAGGACAAGTTGGAAGGGAGGGATCAGAGCCCACTAGGGCTCCTCAGTGTGACTCCCTCCTAATGACCCTTTTCCAATCAGAAGGGAGTCGTTTTCCTCCACCTCATTATCCTCCCACCTAGCTTTCTGCCCTTTGAAGCCGAGGTTTTCCTTCCATTAACAAATAACTAGGAAAATGTACTCACTAGTACTCCATGTAGTTTTATGGCTGACCTCTGACCAACCTTTTGACATAAGTGATTTCTTAAAGGGGCAACACCTGCTATTTTCTAAATGTATTTAAAGATATTCAGAGAGATTCTATTTCCTTCTGGGGTCCCCTGGAGAAAATGATACATACAAATATAACTGTCTTTTATTTGTGCCGTGGTGGGGTGCCTTTTTACATTGACTATATGTCAGACTCCACATGGGGGCCTGGATACTTGACATTCAGAAGCTGAATAAGAAATTAGCACTTTGAACTGATACGAAGCACAAATCAGACTCATCCTCGTCTTTGGTGACAGGGACAGCACTTGGTAAACCCATATGGCACTTTCTGAATGCTACATAAATGGATTTGGTTAAACATTTCTTGAGCACCTGCTGTGTGCAGAATACTGTGATGAATGCTATCTGAGCATGTCAGTCTACAGTATGACCAGCATTCACAACTCGACGGAAAGCATGTGTGTGCCCATGGACATTTATAGGATTGAAAAGGTTTGTAAAAGGAATGAACACAATGTGAAGAGCTGATGCAGTAAAGATCCCTGGAAGTGAAGAGAGAGATTCAGATCAGGGAGGACAAAGGTCAATTCACCATTCAGATTTTCTTTTTCTCTGAGGCTCTTTTAACCAGTGTCTTTTCCCGGCTCCCATAATAAAACTCCATAACATGTCAGTGGCTCTCAGGTCTCTGACCAGCATAACCTCTTCTCATGGTCTGGAGTATTTCTTCAATTTGATAGATTTACAATGTTTGCAAACATTTTCCGTATTTAGGTTTGTAGTCAGACTTTAAAGGAAATATACTTATCCTTTAAAAGTCATAAAATAGATAGGTGGTACATTGTTTTTAGGAAATAAGCAAGTCAAATTTATCTTATTCTTCAAGCAAGACTTTGCCATTACTTTATTAAAATAAGCAAACTGAGACATAAACCAGGACTTTGCAGGCAATGCCGTGGAAGAACTATGGGACCGGTTGTTGAAAGACTTTGGTCTAACTTAAATTCTGCCACTTGCAAAGAATGTGAATTTGGGTGAGTCACCTCATTTCTCTGCTTTTCCACATCTGAGACAGATAGTTACATTTATTTGCCACAACATGTCAAAAGGGTTCTTTGTAAAGGAGCACTTAATCTGTGTAAAGGAGCACTTAAATGCATTATTGAGAAGGAAGGTGTCATGCTTCCAAAAAGCTTTGAAATAATCTCTTGGTTATAATTTGGTTCCTAACAGTTATACCCTTTTCTTTACAGATCTTTATAAAATGCTTCTTTTCTAAGGACTCCACTTTTTCTGGTTTAGGACCAAAATACAAAAGGCAGAGATGTGCACCTTTTTGAGACCAGGGATCCTTTGGGGTCTCTTCGATCATCTAGCCTTGCTTCTTTTTCCAGTGAGAACATTACTGCTTCATACAAATCAGAGCTAAGGTTTATTGCCTGTCTATGTTCTAAGCTCCCCTTTTCCTTTTCCCCCTATCCACCCTCTCCTGCTGGAACAGAATAGCAAAAGGATGCATTTACCAAATATAAACGTGAGGAGCTGAATCTCTGTCACTGATTTGTTTTCCTGAGCCAGAGGAAACTCTGTCAGTTTAACTTTTGAAAGTGGCAGTAGAAAAGAATTTGGCAGTACTTATTGAGTGAAATGTGGTGATGTCGTCACAGAATTCATCATGATTGACAGAGAGATGCAGGACACATTCTGGAGGAAAAGTGATTTGAGTTGTCTGGTCCATTCAGCCAGCCTTGCTGGTGGGAACGGCTCAGGAAGAAAAGCGGGTGCAGTACACCAAGAGACTCAGGCGTGCAGCTGGAGGCACGGGGTCCCCAGGAAAACTAAACACTAACGGAAAACACAGGGGAGAGACATCTCGGTTTGTTAGGCCTGAAACATGAAGTGTAATCACTGTGTCTATTTCTTTTCTGGAGTGGTACAAGTCATCTTTATCTCATTCCCTATAGAACATGAAGTCCCTTTAAATGGAGGCAAGAAATCTAGCTGTCAAACACAAATTACAACGTACTGTTCTGGCAAGCTCATGACGAAGAGGGCTTTTTTTTTTTTTTTTTTTTATGTCAAAGAGCATGTGTGTGTGTGTCTTTCCCTTTCTTCATCTTTTAAGGAAAAACAGTAAAAGGAAGAAAAACATTTGGAATCAGAAAAAGAAGAGTCTTGGCTAATATCAGATATTCAGGGCTTTGATTTTTCTACATCATTAAATCCCTATGTAATAATAAACCTACAGTTATATAAAAAAATACTTGAGGAAAATATGAAATAAACCAAAGCTCTAATTCCACAGTTTGAAAGCCCAGGCTTCTCATTTTGGTTGGGTCAAGTGCCCTCTGACTAGACAAGCTGGGCTACTCTGTAAATGATTCAATGGAGTGACCAGAAACCTAAAATTGAAGCCATATGGAAACTTACTGTGCATATTAAATTGTGTGTAGCCGTGTTAACAGCGTCTTGATTTGTGGCTGCAAGTAATAAATGAATTATATTAATTTTGTAGCTGCAAGCTAATTTCTCCAGAATTACTTTTTAATAACTAGCATCATGTTCGCTGGTAAGATTTAAATACATTTAGGAACAAATTTGTAGACTTTTAAGTAATGCTAGATTATCATTTTGAAAGCTTAAGAGTTCATTTACTATTTCCCTTAACACCAAATTTTTAGAGGGAAAACTCTTTTGCTTTGACTGGATAACTTAGCTGATGAACATTACGTCTGTCATTATACAGAAATGGTCACTATCCTACTGTGGCCAGGTAGGAACTAAATTGTTGAAAGAATTTTCCACCCTCCTTTATGAGTCATTTGTCTTTATCATATAACTTATCACTTATTTTCCCCACCGTCTTGAAACTAATCATGCTTTAGTGTCAATGCAAAGCTTGGAACATTATGGCTGATTCTCTTAGGTGAGGCCGTTCAGTTTGAAGGTGAAGAGTTTGCATTTGGATCAAATGCATCTGATTCCCTTGGTTGGAATTTTTTTCCCATTAACTGTGTGGCCCTGGACTAGTTTTGTGTCTTGGTTTCCTGATGCAGCTTCTGTACACTACATATTGTTGGGAGGATTAAACGAGAAAGTGATGTTTAGATGGGGCCTGTGTTTATGAAGCTTTATTAAATGTGAATTACTATAATTCTCTGGGGGCACCAAGGCACACAAAGAAATTGTGAAGCTGCTGGTCAGACAGACCTGGGTTTGTTCCTAGATTCACATTTGTTGGCCCTATGAGCTAGGGCAAGTTGCTTCACCATTCTGAATTTCAATCTTTGTCTGTAAAATCAAATTCTTAGACCAAACCCATTTCCCTGCATGGTTGGGAGGAATACATGAAATGAAATCTGAAGAAATTTAACATAGTGATGGTCATGCAATAGTTTCAATAAACATTCATTGATAATCAGTTTCTTTCTCTTCTGTGGGAAGTAGCCTCATCTCCATTATTTGAGGTGGGAAGGGATTGGAGGGGGGGTCTCTGCTAAGTGGGGTGATCTGCTTCTTTCCCATCTTCTTAGGCTCCAAGTCAATGGAGACTTCTGATGATAGGGATCAGTGGTGTGAAAAATCTACATTCAAAAATAATATAGTGTTTATATATGACTATTAAAACATGTTGTAATTTTTTGGATATTGAGTTTTGTTCCTAATTATATTTAATTTAAGATAATATTGAAATGATTATTATCATAATATTATCTTAAATCAAATGCAATTAGGAATATAATCAAATATAATTAGGTCTTCTCAGAATAAACACAGACTGGCAATAAAAGGAAGGGAAGATAAGGTGAAACCAGCTTAAAAAATACTATTATGGGGATCTGCATGCAGAGTAGTTAGAATTGCCTTACTAAAAATGTTCAACTCTTTCACAAAGAAGAACAAGAATAATTATTTACTGAGCACTTACTATGTGACAGTTATGTCAAATGCTTTATATACAATTTCTAATTTAGTCTTCCTACCCAAATGAATTGTTACAGATCTCATAATTGCAAATAAAGGTACTGATGGTTAAATAAGTGACAATAATTTCACTTTCTAAATGGATCACTCAGCTTATGTAATAGAATGGGGTTTTTGTTGTCTGTTTTGGCCTTTTTCTTTTTTTTCCTGAGATGGAGTTTTGCTCTGTCACCCAGGCTAGAGTGTATCTACATCATTATAGCTTCATTGCAACCTTAAACTCCTGGGCTCAAGGGATCCTCCTGCCTCAGCCTCCCAGGTAACTAAGACTACAAGTGTGTGCCATGATGCCTGACTAATATAGTTTTTTGTGAGATTGGGTCTTGCTATGTTGCCCAGGCTGGTCTCAAACTCCTGACCTCAAGTGATACTCCTGTCTTGACCTCCCATACTGCTAGGATTACAGGTGTGAGCCATGAGCCCAGCCTCCTTTTTCTTTTTTGTGTTACCAAATCTGATTTCGTGACCCAATACTTGACAAGAAAGTGTTTGTTGTGGTGGTGGTTTGTTTGTTCGCTTATTGTTCCTGGAGATATATAGTCTCACTCAATTGCCCAGGCTAGAGTGCATTGCAAGCCTACCTCACAGCAACCTCAAACTCCTGGGTTCAAGTGATCCTTCTGCCTTAGCTTCCCAAGTAGCTGGGACTACAGGTGAATTCCACAATACCTGGCTAATTTTTTTATTTTCTAGTAGAGATGGGGTCTTGCTTTTGCTAAGGCTGATCTTGAACTCCTGAATCCAGCCATCCTCTTGGCCTCCTAAACTGCTAAGATTTTAGGAGTGAGCCATCGTGCTTAGCCTACAACAAAGAACTTTTGAAAACTTTGTAATAGTGTTGTTCCAAAAGTCTTATAATTAAGAATCATGTTTTTCATTTCTTCGTGTAGTCCTTAATCCTGCCCAAAATTTAAAAACCTGGTGTTGTCACTTATGGTCTAGCTTCTACCGTAATTTTGGGAGACATTGGAGGTAATAACTCCAAACACCAATTGAGAGATTCTCCTATGTAATATTTAACACTAAAGGGGAGGTGTACTTGGGAATGCTGAGTACAGTCACATTCAGGCCCCACATCCTGAGTTTGAGCTCATCCATGCTCCTAAGTATACACCTGCTGCTCAGATTTTTTTGAACTCCAGACATGAGAGCTGCCACTCAATTGTATATTACACAACTCATTTAGGACTCTACACAAGACACTTAATCTCAACAAGTTCAAAACTGAGGGCCTTGTCACTGTCCCACCCAACCTGCCTGATCCAGCCACCTGTCCTCTCCTCCCTTCCTCATTTTCCAGATTCAGGCAGTATGGACTCCTGTTTCTCTCTGTTGATCACCTCTTAAGCTTGTTCTCTCCTTTCTACTGTCATCTTCCATTAGGGTTATTTTCTGACTGGTTCCCTGGGTTCTGGTTGCTGTTCTCATTTTGCCACTATAGCGACTGGTCCCCTGCGGCAGATCCCTTAGCAGACTCCTCTGAAGACCTACAAGGCTTTCCATGGTGTACCTTGACCAGCTCTTCCAAGTTCACTTGAGGCAAATCCATCAAACTGAACTTGAAATTTGTCAAATTGTACCTTCTTTTCCTTGGATAAACATTTCTACCTGAAGCCCCCTTCTGTTAGAGTCTTAATGGGGCTGTCAATAACTACCTTCCCCTTTCCTTTTAAATCTAATTGCTTCATAAGATAAGAAATAAAGTAAATGGATGCTAAGGTCAACTTCATAATTGATAAAGTTGAGGTCATAGACATTCGATTAGAGTCTGAGCTAAATTCACTTGCTAACTCAACCCTGGAATTGGACAGACTGTTTCAAATAATCACAGAAGAACCAGGACCACTACAGGCTTCCCATAGTTCCTTAACTTGCCAATCTTGGGAACACAAAAGAGCAGGCTGCCTAGAAAGAAGAAGGAGCTGACCATTTTTCTTTTCTAATATCTTCCAATAAGATGAAGGCATTCCTTCTCTAGAGAAAAGGGCACAAGAGGGACTGAGAGGCTGGGAGCATCACACCTCCATCTGGAAGGAGATGAGAGGAGAAATAACCTGGAAATAACCTTTCCACTTTGACCCACCTGTGAAATGTCTCTGACCCACCAATGCCCAGTTCAAACACCTGCTCCTTTGGGCAACCCCTGTCCTAGCACGTCCCTGGGGGCCGGGGGACTAACCAGACAATACCTCCATCTGTGTCCCCTCCACTACTAATTTATGTATTTTTATATGTCCATCTTCTTTCTTGTACTCCCTGTTCTTGGAGGGTAAGAGTTATGTCTTTCTCATTTTCATATCTTCCATGCCTAGGGCAGGATCTGAAAAACAGTAGTTTAGTTTAGACATATTTACTGACTAAATGAGAGGTTTTGGTCTTGATCGTCCAGGCTCTAGGAGAATAGGGACTGCATCTGTCCTGCTCACCACTGAGTCTACCCTCTCTTTAAACCTCGTGTAGGACCTGGTGTGGGATGTCATGAATACTGTGGGGAGGGATGACAGGACCCACAGGCATCCTCACCACACTAGAAACTTGGTGAGAACGAGGAATTTGCCTCTTCCTCCCTCTTCATCGTATTCTCACTGCCTGGAGCAGAAAAGAATTAATAAGACTGGGAGCTCGATCAATAACTGTTGCATGAATGAACAGCTCTTCTCATTGAATCCTCCAGCTTCCAACTCATGTGGAGACAGAAAAATGAGAAGGATAAGACACATTATTCTGAGGTTTAATTGAAGGCATTAAGCAACTGCCAAGGCATTGCTCTAGTTCTTATAAGGAAGGTTGGCAATGTTCTTACCCCTCTTTTCATGGCTATTGAGTCACAAACTATTTGAACTATGCCTATACCGCACTGAAATACATCGTTAGGAAAGTGAGATTTTTTTTTTCTTTCCCACAATTCCAGTTCCCCGGAGAGTGTTGGCCAGTTTTAATTCTTATCTGGGTCCACTTTGATATTGCAAGTTGCAATTCTCCAGATGCAGTAGAGAATAACATTTTTAAAATTTACTGGAAGAAGTCTCTTTTATTTTCCACATAAGGGAGAGGATCCCATAGAACACCCACAAAGGCCAGTTTTTGTAGTAGGACAAGCCTATATGACCCTAACTGCTATGTTATGGTATTGCCTTCAAGGCACTGCCAAGAGGCTGGCTGAGGTTAGTGCATCCCCCACTCCCCCAGGTACCATAAGTCTGGATTCCTCCTTCACAAATGAGGAGTGACAGTCTCAGCTCATGATCTACCAGAATGTCCTCTGCTATCTCAAGTTATGTCTCACAAACACATAAAAATCTCATGACTAATTTACTTTATTTGTATTTTGAAATAAGTTATAGGATGTTCATTCAGTAAGGCGTATTTGAGACTAGGTGCATTTCAAGTTGAACCATAATAAGAACCCCATAAGAACCAAAGAACCCCATAATAATCGGGGGTCATGGCTCTCTAATGACAGATCCCAGGGTCTTCATCATGTATATCAATTTTTTTTTTTTTTTGACCAGAGCACTAACTACTCAAAGGTTAGAAAGAAAAACAGCCATTGTGTCTAAATAGGTGGCACACTTGTGTTATTACCTGACCACTACTGCTCTACAAAGACTAGGGTGGCTCATGTTCTGACTTCACTCTTTCTTCCTTCTCATCACAAATTCTAACAGGCACTTTGAATTCTTCCTCCTGCTCTGCTTGTTCTATTATCGGCCTCTAACAGTCCATCCAGCTAGCTTACTGAGAGTTGAAAGGCTATAAGATTTGGTCTAAGTTATTGCTGCTTTTTTTTCTTCACTAGCCCTTATGTGTCACCTCCAAGACTGTTCATTTTTTAATGATGTGGAAACACCTGGTGTTGGCATTCCAGTATTGCACATGGGCCATGTGATAAAGTAGCCAAATTATTCAGTACGTGGAGATGGAGCCTGAGAACTAGTGCTCCAAAAAGATCCCAGGAGGATTCTAATGTCCAGCAAAGCTTGGGAATCCTGACCTCGTGAATCCAGGACTTGACTGGATTCTTGCAGGCAATGCTGATGAGTCTTTTAAGCCTTCTTTTTTCCTTATTATTTTTACTTTATACTTTGATGTAAAGTCTCTGAACTCACTGGGTTCCTCCTGTCCTTGATAACATTAAAAGGATCCTGGTTCTTTACCACCTTCCCCTTAGAGTTCTTTTTTTTTTTCTAAGTGTTCTTTTTCTTTTTCTTTTTTTATTAAATGATAGCTGTGTGCATTAATACAATCATGGGGTACAGTGTGGTGTTTTCATATACAATTTAAAATATTTTCATTAAACTGGTTAACATAGCCTTTATGTCATTTTCTTAGTTATTGTGTTAAGACATTTGTATTCTACTTCTAGAAAGATTCACTGTATCCTTGTAAGATAAAGTTCTTAAGTACAATACTGCCTTTTTCAAACTCTAAAAGAAAATAAGAAACGAGGCCCCTGACTTGGCACCTTCGTGGTTCTTGCTGCATTGCAAAAGTCATCCCTGGAAACTAGCACGTGATCATGTAGGGGATTCACCCAAGAATTCTCGCCTTTCTGGTGTGATAGGGCTGTGACACAGGCATAATACAGTTCAGAAGTCAGGGGCAGGTCTTGCAGAGCCTGAGCTCTCTGACCTTTTTGTGCATTTGTTATACCACAAGAATCTTCCAGGTCTGAGGATTTCCAGTGTTTTTGAAATTTGGCATTATTCTATACACATACGCATATGTGTGTATATCTGAGGCAGTTTCAGGTGAACTAGTTCTTACTTTAACTATGAATGAGGGACTCTACTTTTTATAGAACTAAAATTATATTGATTATATCCACTAAACTAAATTTGTATCACAACATGCTGTCTCAATGTAACCTACAATTTGAACACTACAGTGGTTCATATTGTTCAGATTTAGCAGGAGTTAATATGTGCATACTACATTAGTTAACAGAAATAGTGGTTGGTCTCATCCATTTGAATCTGAAAATGAGCTATGTACTTTTTCTAAATGATTGCATTTAATCTTCACAAAATCCCCATGACATAATTGTTGTCATCCTCACATTCAGGGTGAAAGATCTGAACTGTATGATGATTGCTTATTGTAAACTGTTGTAGGCTGGAAAAGGTTCGCACTGCTTTGCCTTTAAATTAGGATTATTTTCTAATAAAACCAGAACTTATATCCCTAATTACAGCCAATGAAGCAAGAGTTTAAAGAGCGCATGCACTGGAGAGACACAAAGAGGATTGACCATTGACCCTGCTCTCATAGAGTGTACACGCTAGTCATATCTATAAGTTAAATAGCAATATGAGACCTAAACAAAATTTTAAGTATCATTTAATTTAGGCAGTGAAAATTTAGTCAACAATGATGTGGTTGAAACACTAGGACTGTGATTTTGGAACAATGTGTTATCATTAGAGGGATCTGGAAGGCTTCGTGTAGCTGTGGCTGTGAAGCATATGTGAATTTGAGAAGCTGGAGAAGTGAGAACTTCTCTTGCAGGTGGACCAGACACGGGCAGTGAACAGGTCTAGGTGTGCCTATAGAGCAGAGGCTGTGGGACCTCACTCCCCAGAGACCTCTCAGGAGCTGAGGAAGGGGTACAGGTAGGGGGTCTTGGTTCCTGGATCTCCACATTTGTCTTCACCAGGAGCAGATACACTTTTAAGTGTACACTAATTCCCAAGACATTCTTTGAACAAAATGTAGTGCTGCTTTAAAAAGTGGAGGTAAAAACCATTGATTGTTGATATAATGAAGAGAGAATTCAAGTTATAAAAGTGACCTGTAGATCCCATAAATAGGCCTTTGTTGCCACCTAAGGGGCTGTGAAATATTGCCAGAGGGTGACATATGAGGGGCCAGCTTTGTTCAGCTGTGTCCTTAGCTCTGTGCCCACGGGCAGTGACATGCTTTGCTGATTCTCAGTTTCTGGTAAGATGAAAATCACAAGAACTATCACATCTTAACAATGTTCTTAGGACTAAATTGTGTAACATTATTTATTAATTCTAACTACCGTGTTTCCCCCAAAATAAGACCTACCCAAAAAATAAGCCCTAGCAGGATTTCTATGCTTTTGTTAAATATAAGCCCTACCCTGATAAAAAAGACCTAGTGATGGGCATGGCTATGCAGCATAGCGGCACCATGCATTTCGGCGTGGAGAGGAAGACAGCCCCTGAAAATAAGCCCTAATGTGTCTACTTGAGAAAAAATAAATATAAAACAGTGTCTTATTTTCAGGGAAACACGGTATTACATGATGTCAGCAGTTGGTTTCAGTTTTAATGTGGAGGATTTAGATTAGATGAATACAAAATTAAAAGGCATTTTATCATATTGGATAGAAAATGAGAACCATGAAAAGGTGTTACTCTAAGGGATTTGTGTGTTGGAATATTTTGGGAATATTATTAATTGGTCAGTGGGAAATGGGCTGGATGGAGGAGACTACCTTGAAAGAGGAGTGTCAGAAGCAGAAAGGAAGAGGAGAAATATTTAATGCCTTATTTTCTACACAATGCTTTTCATATTCACGGTGTCATTTAATCAAAGAAGGCTCAGGGAATTTACTCCACAAGAAGCTGCAGGAATGTTCTAGATAGGGTTGGCAGGAGGGGGCAGGTTGTGGAGAGGGCTTCATAACAGGATTTTAGGAATCACTGGAATACCCAAGTGAAGATATCTGGTGGGTTAAGCACAGTTCTGGCAGTCTTTATGTAGAGGCAACAGCAGAAGGGGGTTAAGATGATGAAGAGTGGTGCAGAGGGCTGAATGTGGAGGGAACACAGGAGGAGGAGCTGGTGAGGAGGCAGGGACAGCCAGAGAAAAAGTACCATGAATAAGGATTGAAGAATAGTTACTGGACTTCAATTACTTGCGCTACTTCTTATGATCTTTATTTTACTGGAAATTAAGAATCCACAAAGTTCTATCAAGCTAAGAGACAGAGCTGGACAAGGTTGGGTTCTCAGACTTACACCCTGGAGTAATCTATAACTACTTAGTTGGAACCTAGAGCCTTAGGCAATGAGATTTCTAGTCCACTTTCCAACTTGGTATCCTAATTCTTTGTATCAATGGGTTTCAACACTTTCTAGAAAAAGCTTCAGTGTGCTTTGTTCAAGTGACATGGTAGACTTTAGTATAACTATTAAAACCCGAAGGGAGACCATGGGAGGTCAAAGATAGAAGGAGGTTGGGACATTCTGTGTCGGGTATTTGTTGGAAAACTTTGACTGAAGAGGAAAAAGCACTAAAGGTTAGATGGGGCTTTAGGATGAAAAAACGTGTTTTGTTGTTTTATTTTGGTTCTCCAATTTGGAAGGAAGTCTTGTATACATAGCTAGGTCTTTACCTTGGTTAGAGCATCATGTTATACAGTTTAATAGGAGAGAATAGGTTATAGACCCTCTCTTTCCTATGCTCCTGGTATATACCTGCTCAAGAGAACTTAAACTTTGTTCTAATTCAGGTTTTCATTGTGAATCTGATTCAGAAGTAGGGTCCCTATGGGAGGAGGATACCCTATAAATAAAAAATGTATCAGATGTAGTGAGGCTAACTCAGAAATATACCTGGGCCAGAGACGAACTGCTATGGCTTTGAGTATTGAATGAGCTGTGCTACCCTCACTTAGCTCTGTGGGGTGGCTGAGTGCCCTAGACTGAAGAGGGCTGGGTGGTTAAAGCAAGAAGCTCTCATCAGTAGGAACTCACACACTCTGTCTGCTCTTTAAGACAAGAGTATGTTTTTCCTTATAGGTCAGGGACCCAGAGAAAGGTGATGAGAGAGAAAGCACTTTCAAAGGAGGGCAACAAAGCCCAAAGGTGATGGAGGCTAAAGGTGGTCAGTGGTACCAGGTAGGTTGCTGAACTAGAACATCAGTCACACTACGTTTGATTGGAAGTGATGTGAACACAATATGACTAAGAAAGGGCACAGATAGAAACAGGAATGGGATAGGAAACTGGCTCCTTCATATCTTCAAAACACACTGAGTGACAGGCCTGAGGTCATGCCTCTTATAGGAGACAGAGGGACTGAACTTACCTGGACAGGACAAGCCTCACCTGGAATCCACAAGCCAGGGAAGCCTAAGAGACCATTTAGTCACACGAATGTACGCGGTCAGAGGGGAAGGAGATAATAGAAACAGAAACTTGGGGAAAGTATAAGGCCCCAGAGAAGAGGGGAAGGGATTGGGTGGACAGGAGAGAGTTCAAGGCATAACCAACATCAATTTTCTACATTTTTCTTTATTGACAGGACCTGATTTTATTCCAGGTTGCAATATGCTCCATTAAAGAGGATTTATTTCCCAGGTTCTCTTAAATCTAAAGATGGTCGGTGAATAGAAGTCCTCAGGTGGACCTTTCATAAATATTCTGTACAGGAGTCTAATCAGGAGGATAGGACACCTTTTGCCATCCTCTTTCCTTCTTCTTAGTTGGAATGAAGGAACAAGGGCTAGAACTCCAGCAGCTATTGTGGGCCATGAGGTGACTGATAGTGGAAGTCCCACACTAAGTGTAGTGGAGTAGAAATAAAGGTAGAAATAGCCTAGGCTTCTAGTGACCCTGGGTCAATCATACTGGTCCTAGATTACTTACCATGATTATATGAAAGACAAGTACATCTTTATTTTGTTGAGGTTAAGGACATAGTTTATGTATATTTACAGCTGTACATATACCTCCTAATCCTGATATGTATTTATCACACATATCACCCTGCTTAACGCATGACACAGTATTCCCAATAGCACTGGTCACCAAAGGAGGGAGCATGCATTGGATTTCTGCATCCAAGTTACTGAAGAAATCTCATATTCTCTGGGATCTGTGCCGGAAAACCCGTTCTTTTGCTTGAGTTCCTTATGGACACTGAGATGAGAAGCCTCTCCTGAAAGTTTGTTTCTTCCCCAGACATTCAGCCAGCTGCTTTTCTCCTTAGCTCTCCCACATTGCCAGAAGGGAGAGGGGAGACAAGAGAATACATCTCCTGTTGCAATCTCCCCTTCCAACATGAATTTGTGACCCTGGAAAGACTGTACCGGTTTCAAAAACTGTTTGAACCAACAAGATTCTGAGCAGGTGCCTGCTGTCCTCACTTGGGCGGGGGTCACCTTGGAGCAAGAATGGGAAGAGACCCCACCTTTTTTTTTTTTGCTAGTGATTAAAAAAACAAAAATAAGATTCTTCTATTTCCAGGTGCTTTCTCACTTTTTTGCTGTTAGCTCAGACGGGGTGAGCAGTGACGGGGTTCTTACCGTCTGAGGGGCCTTAAAGACTCAGTCTCAGGGAGACCAGGGTTTGCTCCCAAATGGAGGAAGCAAATGCAAGTCACCCCTGTGCTCAAGACAAAGAGGGACAGGCGGTTCTCTACTTTAGGCAAACTTCCTTCTCCCCCAGCAGGGCACGATTCCTCTTCTTTTCCGGCTTCTTTCCCCCTGCCCTCGCGGGATTTGAATGAACAGGTGCTAACACATCCACTTAGCAGGACACGTTCATCACTCCCTACTCCCGCGCCAGCAGCTGCTGGGCACCTTTGCCCCTCGGTTGTGGCTGCCCTGCGCACCAAGGCCCAGTGACTTCAAGCTGGGAAGGCTGAGAACAGGGCTACTGTACCCTCTGGAGAAGAGGGCGCAGGTCTCGCAGTCTCGGCTCCCAAAGTCCCTCCAGCCATGGCAGGGGAGGACAGGATCCTCTCTTGGCTGCGCTTGGGCAAGCTGGAGCTGTTGTTGCCGCCGCCTCCGCCGTGTCCCCGCAGTGTGGCGGACAGGGAGGGTGAAAGGGCGACCCCCTTTTCCGCTCCTCTGAGCCGGATGCTGGGCAGGGTCTGCTGGGCCTGCCCGTTGTGTCGCGCTGGCCGGTTCCCAGCGCAGCGCGGCCCGTTCCCCGGACCAGCGGGATCAGCGTGGGCGCCGCGGCCGGAGCTGCTGGCAGGGCGAGGTCCCCCGGACCCCAGGGCGCCCACTGCGGGACGGACGTGGGCGGTGCAGCCTGTGCGCCGAAGGCCACTGAGCGGGCGCCGCGTCTCCCGCAGCCTCCCCCTGCGCCACCCGCCAGGCCCTGTCCGGCCTGCGCCGGCTCCAGCGGTGCCCACCGGGCTCCACGAGGGCAGCGCCGCTGGTGCCCACCGGAGACCCGCGCCGTCCCGCCACCCTGCACCCACTTTCTGCTGCCCTCGCCCCCCTGCGCAGCTGCCCCCTCCTCCCCCTGGGAGGCCGACCTGCACCAGAGGGCATCGTGAGCGAGGTCGCTGCCACCTCGCCTTTTATTCTAGAAGGGACTCAATTTCGCTGGAGGGTTAGCTCCTGAGGCGCTGCTAAAGGAAGTTCGTGGTGGCCTTTTCTACGAAAACTTTTAATCACACGGAATTTAGCTTCTGATCGGCCAGACTTATTTAAACGGCGCAGAGAAAAACCTTCCATTTTTAACATCCACTCTGGTGTTTGCTGGAAATTTGCCACCGAATTTAGGCTCTAGTTGAAGGTTACTAGGATTTATCATTGTTTCCCCAGGACGTTTAACCCTCATGGGCTTCTCTTCTTTCATTTAAGACACTTGGAAAAAAAAAATATTGTAAGCGCTTTGGCCATTAAAAAAAAAGTGTTTTAGCTCCTATGGTTTTGTAATCTAGAAATATTTCTGAAACTGGAGAGGGAAGAGTATTTGACACAGAAAGCAGCTGTGTACCAGGAAATAATAAGTATCATGCAAAATATCACAGCTAATAGATGTCCTTTATGAGTGGAAATATGTATGTTTAATTGCTTTTAAAAATGTGGGGTGGAAAGACACAATTATACATTGTGATAGCAAACCTGTACAGATAATTTCTGGAAAATACAAAACAAATGCCCAAAATTTTTTTCTTTATGATTGAAATAATTGTCCCCAAATTATGATACCACCTACCGAAGTATTACGTTGCCCCCATCTGCAAATACTTGAAGAGGAATAGTTACCAATTGAACTCATTTAGATTTAATCCTTGATAAAAAGAAAATTGCATAGCTTTTTATATTGTTGAACATCCTCAAATGCATCCTCTAATATCACTAGTGATAATTCTCGATATTTAAAATCCCAATTTTTCAAAGATACATAATATATAATTCCTAATAATTATAAACACGTCATTTTACTCATCTGATTTTAATAACATGCATTTTATAATTACTGTACAACCAAAATAGACAGTGAGTTATACTCTGTGCATGTCTTTATTCCACAGTATATTCTTCGACACCTTGTTTAAAAAAAATTAAATGAATTTAAAAGAAAATAAAGGAAGAAAAAAAAATCCTTCCAGTAGAAACAAAATCACAGTGCTTTACAGACAAAAGAAAAGGAAAAGTTCTCATACGAAAAGAGATTTATTATTACATAGAAAATTCTCACAAGAGTTGAAACACACTTCAGAAACTAGTAAACACCTTAGATAGAGTTGTGCCAATTACTCAGCCCACAAGCATCTGCTTTGTCTTAATTAGACGGGGGAGGTGAATGACCACTGTTTATTTTCATTTTCCTCATTAATTATGAAAAACTGCATTTAATTCATCTTGCATGGTGAGAGATTGGCTGCGCAGATGTAAGTCGTAAGGGAAGTGGCTGTCGGTGGGCAACCTGAACATGGCACCCTGCCCAAGGGGACCCCTGGGTGGCACTGCACAGTAATGCATGCCGTAATTGTAATTTTTGCCATAGTCCAAGGTTTCTTCTTGCTTCAGGGAAAATATCCCATTATAGTTAATTGGGGGAGGACTTAAGGGACCTTCAAACTGAGGGCTGGCACACTCAGGGGAAGTACTTTCATAGAAGGATTCGTATGCACTGCAATAATTGTAGGGCTTCATGGACTTGGAATTATCAAGAGTCCCATGCCCTGGGGGCGTAGTGAGCTCAGGGCTGTGGTAGGGTGGGTAGAAAGTAGAGTAGGGTGACCTTGTGTGATGCGCAGCCTCCCCCCCTTGACCCATCAGGAAACTCCTGGCGTTGAGCTGCAAGCAGCCTGCCACCAAGTTTGTAGTTGGCTGAGAAAGACCTTTGCATAAGTTTTGGACAAACGTGAGCAGATCTGGTCTCTTGCCGATTCTCAGAATTTCAGAAAGTGCCCAAATGTAGTTTTTGGCCAGTCGTAAAGTTTCTATTTTGGACAGTTTTTGGGTTTTAGAATAACAGGGGACCACTTTCCTTAAATTGTCCAGAGCATCGTTGAGGCCGTGCATCCTGTTCCTCTCTCGTGCATTAGCTTCCTGTCTCCTGAACTTGACCCTTTCCAGTCGCAGCTTGGTTGTCTTTTTTTTTCTAAGACCCCTCCTTCTGGGCAACCCATTTTCATCTTCCTCTTCCCTATCTTCCTCTTCCTCTTCTTTTTCGGTTTCTTCTCCCGGGGCCCTTTTGATGCTTTTTCCTCGAAGAACAATCTGTTTGGAAAAGCTCTCTGGTTTCTTAATTTGCTTCTGGTCCTCGCATTCTCTAGAAAACTTTCTGCATATCTGGGATTCTGGCATGACAACAGACTCATCAAATGGTAGTGTTAACATGGTTCTCTAATCTTAAATTACCTGAAAAATGCCAGCACAATATTTAAAGTGTTTTCATTTTTAAAGTTTATACATTTGAAACATATTCAAGGACTTAATCATAAGACTACAAAAACACTGGGAAATGACTGATTCCAGGACTTATTTTTTTTTACATTAAATATAATTTTTGAGTTCGTGAAAACTAACAATTACTAAAAACATTGATGCATGCAATAGGATTAATTTACACGGGCGAATTATCAAAAGAAAATAAAACACAAAGCATTTATTGTGGTATCACCACCATCTTCATTTATCTTTGACTTTTAAACTGGATTTTAATACCCCAAAAAGATTGTGGAATTTAAGCAACTGTAAAACACGATAGAGCAATGCAGAATTTCAATAATTCCAATTCCCCTGAGCACAAAATGAGAAGAGAAGCCAGTTTTTAAAATAAAAATTGCTACCTCTCCATGAGCTGACAAATTTGTGTGGTTTTTTCCTTTCAGAAAAAAAATTAACCTTAACTTTATTTTCTGTCCTAGACAACTTTGAATTTAGACAAGTGACTGTGGGAAGACACAAATTTAAAGAAAAGATTAATCAGAGTTCATTTTAAAACTGTTCTTTTCTTTCTGATCAGTAAAGAATTACGTAAAAGAGCACTATTTTCCCAGCTTTCAGAAAGAAAAGGGGATTAGGCTAATTTGGAATAAACTCCATAAACAAATGAAAAAATAAAAATCACTGGCAATGTCTTTTAATCAAAGAAAATGTTGAGATCGCTTTTATCTCCATTTAAAAATTTTTCCAAATGTCATTATCTGTTTACTGCTGTTCAAATCATCCCGGACAAAAAACACTCTCGTAGTGTTTTTGTTCTGTGAGCCACAGAAGTCTCCCTCTAGCTAATATCTGACAGGAGCGGTCCAAGGATTCTGACTGCAATTGTGCACGTGTGTTCAGAATCCCGAATGAAAGGGGAAAATAATTTGTGTTTCAAATGCATTTTGTTTTTTGTTTGGTGAAGCAGCAAGTATTTTCATCTAAAGTCTTCAAACAAATAGGCACATTATAAGACAGATTTTTCTATTTAACAATCTCCAGCCCCCTCAATACACACACATACACACGTACACATACACAAACTCTTAGTAATGTCCACATACTTGTAGTGTTACATAATAGCAGTAAAAGTATGTTATAATTGCATCATAAGAATGAAATATGATAAGAAGTTATAGATGGCAAAGAGCATACAAATGCTATCAGACAGTGACACTGTATCTTTAAATACTTGCATGCAAAGCCAGCATCAATTGAAGTATATCTTTATTTATATTACCTTAGGTTTTAATTTCATTCAATAATCAGTTTTCATTTTGGATCTTCCAAATCTTTTCAGGCTGAGTGTCGCATCCTCTCCTGGAGTCTCTAGATCTGTGTATATCTGCACTATCTCATTGATCTCTAAAAAGTGACATTGATGCCAACTGCCAGAGCTGGTACCCATGCCATCTGCTAGTGACGTCACAGGGCAGAGAGAGCCATGTGATCCTCTCTCTTGGGACCTTCATTCTGCACTGATCATCTGGCATCCCTGTAAGTGGGTACCAGCATTCATGCATCAACACAGAAGGTTAGACTGATAGGGAAAAAAAATCTGCACCAGCATTTCACATACAGTAGGTGCGTTTCTCCTCGAGCTGCTTGGGTTTCACTGGCAATCTGTAGGAATAGCTGTGTGTTAGTGTTCAGTTTCGCCCTGCCAACGGTGCAACTGTTAGGTAGTCGTTAATATTCCATTCATTTACAAGGTGGGCTTTTGTGTGAGCGAGGGGTTTTTGTTGTTGATGATGTGTTGTTTTGTAAAGATCACCATCCCATTTGTGCCTCTGGGTACCAGGGAAAGAAAGCCGGGAAAAGGAGCTGGAAACTGGTCTTAAGATGCTTAGCCAAACTAAGATTTGTATAAGCGAACAGGGGTCAACAAAGGTCTCCTTATTTCCTTGTTTATGTTTCACGGCATGTAACTTAGGAGTGTGCCTGTGTGTCGTCTTATTAACATGGAAGACTTCTGTGCTTCTTAAGAATTTGGAATAAAAGAACAGCTTCTCCATCTGGGGTCTGTGAAAGACATCCTCTGAAGCTCCCCTTCCTACCCTTGCTGGTACCTTTCAACAACTTTTATAGAGACGCTGCAAGTCCATTGTTAAAGATTTCAAACTACGGACTTTGTCCTCTGCCGAAAGTCACTAACTTTACTCTTTTATTCTCCCTGCCTCTTCCCAGCATTAACTTACTTGTTCTTTCTCATTTCAGTTCAGACATAATAAACATAAAAATTATCACTTAGGTTTTTGTCTTTCCATCTCTGGAATTCTGCTGTTTTAATCAAAGATTAGCTTTCTTGTTTTGGGGGGGGGGTTGTTGTTGGTTTTTTTGTTTTTTTTTTGAGTTTCAGACTTTTTTCTGTCTTTTAGAAATCGTATCTTTATATTTCTTTTTCTCCAGACCAACATCAGTTTAAACATCTTCTTATTCTTACTTTAGTGCCCACATGTTTTCCCTATCAGGCACATTTCATATTTCTCTTTTTTCCCTGCTCCTCTCTTTTGGTTTCTTCTGAACAAAAGCAGGGTAGAAACAGTTAAGCAAAGCTGGCAAAGCTTTATAGAGAAAACAGCGAAGCCAGAGGCAAACTCCACCTTCCTCTCATTTTCTCTCCTTCTCGGCACCCCTGCCCACCCCCCCCACCCCCCACAAATAAGGCCATTTCATTTCAGGATTGCCTGTCAGGAAAGCAAAAAGCGCACTTTTTAAAACAAGTAAAAGTTTAAAAATAAACAAATAAACACAACCTTTGTTGTTTGACGACTGAGTAATCTCTTTCTATAAAGTGAGAGAGTATGCTTTTGGTATTAAAGTAATCCCTGGCAGGGCTGTAACTGTTGAATCTGTGTTAGCATTCCCCTTATAAATCCCATTTTTGAAAGGTTTAGAATTCTGCTGCTTCCATGCACTTTGGATCCAAATTGGCACCACGGGCCTCGCACTAAATTCAATTTCGCTCCTGTCAAACCCTCCTCATTTCCACCCTCCTCAAAAAGTTGTCTGACTTTTCCTGGACAGTAATAGAAGAGATGGGGAAGTTGGCAAAAAGCAGTATCAAAAAGGTAAAGGTGGATGATTTTTCGCTCTTCCTGGCCTAGTAAAGAATGAGAATTTAAAATAGGAGTGAGACTATAAATGCATACCTTGAACTGCATAGGTTGGGCTCGCTCATGTTTTTTAAAAATTCGGATATAACATCGCCATTTTTAAATGTATTGCCTAAGAGGATACCACTTGGGAATGGGTGTGCTGAGTACATTTTGTACAACTTTGGGTTCAAAAGCGACACACGCTTATTATTAATATAAAGAATTTCCCTCGGAAGCCAGATACAGAATTTTGTTTGTCTCACATACGATTTCATTTTTAAATGTAAAGGCGCTTAAGCATCAGAGTCACAAGCCACAAACCACCAGTACTATTGTAAATTTTGCACATCCTAAACTTGCAAAGTCTCTACTTTAATTCTTTGCATTAAATGCATCATCACAAACATGAAAATACGAATTTAAGGCGTAGATTACACGACATGCCAGTGGAAAATTATCACCAATGAGGTTCATTGAAAAGATAGATGCTATATTTTATATTTGCATGTGCAGAAAAAATGAGAAACCAGTTTATTGATGAAAACATTGGAGACTGTTCTATTCCTGCCATAGATCACGAAGGAAAAACCTTTAGTGGAGAGGAGTGGAGCTGCACAATCTGTCATCAGGGTTTTTATTAATCTATTGTCAGGGTGTTTTCTTTTCATTACTCTTATTTTTTCAGAAACAAGGAGGGGAAAACAAAAAGTTGTTATGTCAAGATTCAGCAAGGATGAAGTGTGTTTGTACAATAATCTTTCAGAAGAAATTTCGTTATGTATTTTTCTACTATAGTTCCAGATATGCAAATGCTTGTGCTGTTAATATGCATTCATAACAGACACCAGAAGGGCTGTTCTACTCTCTGTTAAGAAAGCATGTTAACACCTATACTCCAAACAGAATACATTCTGACTTATAGATGAATATTCAGAGTATGGGGAGTATATTGTCACCATTTCTGTCATATATTTTCTCATGTTATAACAGTTACTGCACACTAAAGTTCACATCTAGAACCCAATTCAATATTAATTTGATTGATTCCGGGGTCATGACATGGTATAGATTTTTTTAATAAGTGTTCCATCTCTAGTTGCTTCTCTTTTGCTTTTACTGGGTAAATGTTTTACCCATGAAACGACCCACGGAAAATTTAGATATAATTCTGACTCAGTTGCAAGGCAACAGAAACCAAAAGTCCAAATTAAGGCTCAAAGATTATCATTTGTATGTCATCCTCTTGGTACCTGGGTCTTAGCAAATGGCAATTCTATTGACTCCCTCCTCCTCGTCATTTAAGAGATCAGTTTGCATCACAACAGGCATTTTTCTTGGCTCTCCAAGGGTGGATGAGGGACAGAATGTAGACCATGGGAGAGGATCAAGCATTAAAACTCCAGGATCTGAGTTTTTCCCCCCAGATGTGAGATACTTCCTGAGATAGATTTTAAGAAATTTTCTCTATTACCTTTTTTTCTTTTTCTCCCCTCCCTCTCCCTTTCCTCCCCCCCCTCCCTTAGACAGATGCTTCAGGGCAGTCATGAAGCTTGTAAGCAAGCTCAGTGTCAGTCCCCAGAGTTTTAACTCTGTGATCCCCATTGGCTTAAAATAGTTTTAGGGCTGTAGCAGTGTCCCATTTTGGAAAACAGCCCTTGGAATTTAAATAGAGGTGTTTAGATTATGAGACAAAACACAAAACGACCTTATTCTCTGAGAGCCTTGGAATACTTAAAAATATAATTTAAACATAGATTTCCAAATGTTTTGTTTATATACACATGAGGATTACACAGACTGAATGGATAATCTGGAAATAATTTAAAGGCAATACTTGCACCATTATTTTAGATTTACTCCAAGGTGAAGTTTAGACTGAATTGTATTATTATTATGCAATTAATTATATTGTTGTTCATGCCATTCACAAAACACTGTGATATTCAGTCTTTTATCATCATCTTTGCCTAAAACAGCAGTGAAGCCCTTCCTAGAAATACTTTTAATAATCTCCCCCCACCCCCCCGCACAGAGCATACTTGGTATTTTACTCACTAAACTGCATTTATTAATTGTTCTGTCCAATTTGTTATTAAACAGAGGCATCTAACTCTACCAGTTAAAACTTCTACCAGCATCAGAAAATCAGTATTACTGGAATGAGTTGTTATAATTCTAGCCATAAATGAAGAAATGATATTTATTAATTTTGAGGATCTTATTAAAAGGAAATGCTGGGTTTGTGAACACATCAGCACATAGGCTTTAAAAAATATTAAGAATGATGTGTTGACCCTGATTACTAATGTTTATGACACCAATTTAGGAACTATTGTCATATTCCGATATATGTTATGTAATGATTATTTTTAAACATAGAAAACAGAAATACAATTTGGCTTTTTCCTGTCATAGTCATCCATATTATAAGATTGGAGTAAGACCATTTTGTAAAGATCATATGCAAATGTTTTTATAAAAGTTTTATGCAAATTGCATTTTTGAAACTAAAATTTGATGTTAGATGATTGTATGATTAAATTCTTGCTCTCTTAACATAGGGATTCTTAGATGGATTTCAAGAGGTTCTTGAACTTCCTAAGACTATGTGAAAGTTTGACATGTATGTACATATGTGCATTTTTCTAAAAAGGGTAAGAATGGCAAAGAGTATTTTGCCATATTACTAACCTTGTTTTCCATCTTGATCTTGCTGTTTGATAGCTATGTGTCATTCATTCATTCATTCATTAAAGGTTTATTGACTACCTATTTTGGAGTAATTCTTGACTTCTCTTTTTCTCTTATTGGCCTTACAACCAATATGCCAGCAAATCCTCTCAGTCCTATGCTAATGTTATACCCTGACTGTGATCACTTTTCACCAGTTCTACTACTCCTACCCTGGTCTCAACCACCATTATTTTTCACCTGGCCTAAATGGCCCTTGGGATTTCAATGTTGGCACCTTATATCCCATATACAGTTCTCAAATCACCAGCCATCCTCATGGTTAGAACATCAATTGGTCTGTGCTCTCCTACACTCGAAACCCTCCAGTGGTTTCTCTGCTCCTTCAGAATAGAAGCCACGTCCTCATAGAGGTCCAGAGACTCCTGCCAGCCTCTTGGATTTCATCTTCCACTCTCCCCTTCACTCTGTCAGCTCCAGTCACACTGGCTTCTGGCTATTCCTTGAATACTCAGGCACACTCCCACCTCTGGGTCCTTGCACTTGACTTCTGCCTGGAAGTTTTCTCCTGCATATCCCCATGGCTCGTTCTCACATCCTTCAAGTATCTATTCACAGGTCTCCTCTCAGTGAGGCCTACCCCAGTCTCTGATTATATTGTACCCACGTGCCTGCTGATCCCTCCTACCCATCTTCCTGTTTCACTTTCTCTGTAGCACTTACCACTTTAACACAGCATGTTACTCATTTCTGTGCTATTAATTTACAGTTCTAATATCTGACATGAAAAGCAGTAGGTATAAACTTGTCCCATGCACTGAGCAAGTGATGGCCATTAAGTAGCATATAGAACAACCATGACAAGATTGTCAGGGCTCTCACAATCTGGAGAAGGGAGATGGGTGATGAACACATAGGCACATACATGTGTCAAGTACACACAGGAGGCCACAGAGAACCATGGGATATTGGTTCCAGTATCTGAGGAGCCCTTTTGGAGTAGCCCTTTAGGCTAAGACATTAAGACTGAGCAGCAGAAGCAATAGCACATGAGGTTTCTGATGTTCTGGGAAGACTAGAAGCATCATGGTGAGAGCATGGACTCTATTATACCAGGCTATGTGGATTGTGGTCACACTCCTGAAATTTATTCAAAAGGGAATCACTGGAAGACTTCAGCCAGCTTATGATTTGAAAAATTTACTCCAGCTGGCTATGAGGAGAAGTTTTGGAGAGGGAAAAAAGAAACAGAAACAAGGAGAGCCCATACTCCAAAATATGGCACCTTGACTTACTAAAGCTAGGGGAACTTGAGAAAACTGCAAGAGCAGGATCCCTTACTCTCCCATGAAGCAGGTAATAAAACATTGGCAAGATTTTCTGACCTTTTCCTGAAGCAAATCAGACCCTCCTGAGAGAGGTGGCCTCTCTACAGAGCAAAGGAAAGGAATATCCTTACCTTAAAGGACACAGGAGCACAGAGAAGAATCTGAACAAAAAGGCCATGTGAAATGTCCCCTAGCTTATTACCACTAGATCACACTCTTTGCCCTTTCTTATTTCTCCACGACTCTCTATTCTTCAGTAAATCTACTATTAAAAAAACATGAAGGTTTAATGGTTTCTTTGGGTCATCATTTCCTTATGAATGCTTCCATGTCATATAAAACATGTGAAACAAATGGTAGGCTTTTCTCTGGCTAGTATGTTTTTTGTTATAGGGGCCTTGTACCCGAACCTAGGATGGGTTGGAAAAGATATTTTTCCTCTCCTACAGAACTTACAAAGCCTGTGAAAGTGGACTGTAGGAGACCAAGCACCAGGCTGATAGAAGCAGCCACTGACTCTTGAAGAAGGTGCTGGGAGCAAAATAATCTCCTAGGCAGCTTGGAGACAAGCCCTCAAGCAGCTGCCTTCGTTAATGAGATAAGATCCATAGCTCGTTAGCAAGCGTTATACTTTGTAACATTCCTAGGGCAACAGGATGGGAGTTGAGCCCAGGCAGAAAGCACTTAGCAACCATTAAACATGTGATCCTAGCATGTGGACCCCCCACTCCTGTGGTATCAGGCTTTAATAAAAGGCCAAGAAAGAGGTTTCTTGGGGCTCTTGGAGAACAGACAGGAAGCCCACATCTTGCAGGCATGTACCTTCAATCCTTGTCCCTGCTGTTTTTATTCATGAGTTGATGGGGTGTCCCAGTGGGTACCAACAGTGGACGGAGCAAGAGAGAGATGACTATGGCCCAGACCTGAATGGAGACAATGGAAATGGAAAAAAGAGGAGGCCTGGAAATATATTTGGTGGATAAAATCAAAAGAATTTGCTGATTGTACTGGTGTGGATTGCATGTGGGAAAATTACTTAACCTATGGTCATGATGATGATGATGAACCAAGTGTCCATTCATATTCAATGTGCCAAGTGCCAGGCTAAATGTTTCATGAATGTTATCTCATTTGATCCTTGCAGTTAGGTAGATGTATCATATCCAGTCCCATGGTAGGAATAATGAAACTATGGCTCAGAGGTGTTAACTAATGAATCCAGGACTGCTCAGTTTTTAAGTGGGAGAATCATCATTTAGACCTAGGTCTGTCTGAATCCAAATTCTTCCTTCTAAACTAGTACACTTTGCTACCTTAAGAATTAGATGAATAAATATTAATGAGCTTCCTATTACTGCTTCTGGGACAATAAAGTAACCTCTAAAAAACACAGTTGACAGCATCCTTTCTGACTCACCAGGGCAAGTTGAAACTTGCCCGGCTTATTTGTATGATTGAGAGGGGTTCGTTTGTTTTCATCTACGTGGATTTTATGTTTCTTGATTTTTGTGTATCTCCAAAATTTTGCAATGACAAAATAAATGTTGAATGATAATAAATATCAGATAAAGTAAAAGAAATGACCATGGTCTATTTATAAATGAAGAGTCAGTTCTCCTATTAATGTATCTACTGTCTTAAGATTTTCACCATACTTTTGTTTTCTAGGTTAATGTTTTAGGTAGGTCAGTAGACCATTTGCACAGTGAAATTGTGTAATAATTGCAAATGTCATGACAACAAGTTCCCATTTGGCTTAGAAGAGTTGAAGTTTGAGTTGTCTATTCTTTCATTCCTTTTCATTCATTCAACAATACTCTTAACTTATTGTGTGCTCCTGCTCTGGATATTATGTGAGGAAGTAAAGGTAAATGACAGAGAGTCTCAGCTCTCATGGAAGTTGCAGTTGAATTGGGGACACAAAATACATCCACAATAGTCTAATCAAAACAGTATGAGCTCACTGTGATAACAGAGGCTGTTGTTAGATAAAGAAAACATTTGAGTAGAATCAGAAAGTATGTAAAGGGATTTTTAAAAATTTAAAATGTGACAGAGACTGAAAAGTACACATGGCAATAAGTGCACAAGTCAATGAATTTTGACAAACTGGACATATCTATGAAAGAGGATCTTGATCAAAAAGCACAGAATTGTCAGCTACCCAGAGGCCTCCTTCTTGCCCTTTCCAGGTACCAATCAGTCTTTTCACAATAGAGACCATCATCTTGACTTCCAACAGCATTGATTAACTGTGTCCGTTTTGTAGATTATGTATAGAATCATGAGTCAGTCTCCATTTATTGCAATATGTTTTGAGGGGGACATAATTTATCCATGTTATTGTATGCAACTGTGGATTGTTCACTGTCATTGCTGTATAGTACTTCGTAGTGTAACTATTCCTTCTCTGGGCATCTGGATGATTTCCTGTTTTGGGCTGCTATAAATTGTGCTATTCTAGTACATATAATTTGGTAAACATACATGCTAGCTGTATCCCATTACTAGATATATACCCAACAGACATATGTATATTTATCCTGTGTGTGGGATTTTAAGAGAAATTTAGAATGGGACATCTAGAAAGAGTTAATCTTTATTAATTACCTACATGACAACCATTTCCTGAAGTCATTGTAGAAGATCAATAACATTCTTCCAGGGGGTCAAGGGATGTGGTTCACCTTTTGGGTGTGGGACAAATATAAGAGGGTCCTTACCTAACAAAAGCAATTAATGTAACCTGCTTCTGTGTACCCTCAATAAATCACCAGCAATA
Source organism: Otolemur garnettii (assembly GCF_000181295.1). Lineage (NCBI taxonomy): Eukaryota > Metazoa > Chordata > Mammalia > Primates > Galagidae > Otolemur > Otolemur garnettii. The sequence goes on from NW_003852423.1 coordinate 13,221,072, forward strand.
AAAAATAATAACATTCTTCCAAAGCTATGGGCTCACTAGTTGAGAAGGCTATTGATTACTAATCTACAAATATTAATTGAATGATTCCTTTGCATTGGAGAAAGTGAATAGAAGACATAATTCCTTCATTCAAGGAATCTAGCGTCCTGTTGAGGAAATACAATTAACAAATTTGAAGTATTGAGATACAAGACTGTGGGGTAGAGAGTCAAACAAATGAATAACTGCTTTTTCTAACATCCTTTAGGAGGATGAGTGCAAACCTCAGATTATGCAATGGTTTTATTTACCAAAACATGTTTCAGAATACTTGCACTTAAAAAGTACTTTAGTGGAATTTCAAGTTTTTAAACATTTGATCAATGTTAATATTAAGGCTAATTTTTTGAATACTTTGTGCCAGCTAGTCTGCTTACTAACATAATTTTTACAACAGTCATATGAAGATTATATACATAAACACACTGGTACAGCAGTTAAGGACAGTATCTGGTGCCAGACACCCTGGTTCTGTCACTTTTTAACTGGATGACCCTGGCAGGGTGTCTATGTGGCAGCTTCTTCAGCTGTCACATGGGTATGATTACATTCTTATCTCATAGGCTTAGAATAGTCCCTAGTACATAGTAAACATACATGTTATTTGGCAGATTATTTTAAAATACAAATTGAAGGAGGGCGAGAGAGTTGAGTATATTATGTGAAACAATTTCTCAACTCTGAAGAAAAGGCTCATGCCTATGGCAATGTCCTATGGTCATTCAAGCATTTGGTGTGTATGCAGAGAGAACATACTATAATGTCAACAAGAGTAATTATTCTGAAATTGCAATAGAGTTCTGCTTTCAATTTCAGCACCTTGGACCAGGAAATATGGCAATGTCTTAAGGACAGATAACTTCTCAGTGAAGTTTGTACTGGGCTATAGATCTTTTTAGGACTTGAATTTCTTTTCTGTACATACTTCAATTCTTTCCTAAGGAAGTACTGAAGACTTTTTTATTTGTTTGCATCTGCTTTTGAATATCTTGTTGGCTTTGATGGAAGGAGTCTATTGCATATTGTTGCTTATTGTTTTGTTTACATGCTTTCAGGCAGAAGCTTGTGAGATGACTTTGGAACTAAAGCTTAGGTTGAAAGGCTACTCTTACTGAAGCCACAGATTCAAATGCAAACAGGCATGAGCCAATTACTCTTGAGAGAATGCACTTGTCTGCCCTGGGATCTGCTGTATACAGGTAGATCTAATAACCTTCACATTTAGAAAAAAATCCTAGTTCACATCTATAGGGCCAAATAAGCAGCTAATCAATCCTAAGCTAAATGAAAAAGCTCAAATCATATTTGTCTTTTAGTATTTTAGACTTCCGTTGGTTTGCTGTGTTTTGTTGGCAAATCTCATCTCATTACAATACATTTTTCATTTGCGTTTTAAAATAGCCATCCTAACCCACTGTTATTACAGCATATGTGGTAAGTTGTTATTCCTGAGGTGGTGATAAATTTGTGGCTATCCATTCACATCCTCATGGGTTGGAATTAATCTTTCTCCTCTGATTTTCCACTACACTTTATGCCTAGCATAATTTGCTTTGTAGTGTAGCTATTTGTGAATACATCTGTCTTCCCCCACTATATTGTGAGGACAGAAACTATCCCAGACTTCTGTATGTTTCATTTGGTTTTGTAGTACCTATATCACATAATGCACTGATTTGTCCATAGTAGGGACTCAATAAATATTGATGACAAAATAAGATGGGTCAATTGCAGTTATGGTAGATTTGGCTACAGATCGTCTCAGAGCACTGAGGCCCATCTGTCAATCAAAGCTGTGATCTTTGCCTCATTAACGTCATGGCTGAGCAATAAGTCAATGAAGAAGAGCTGCACGTCCCACATATCATAAATTAGATTGTAGATTATGTAATTCCTTCAGCAACAAAAAATCCTAGGGAGTGGTAAGGATGAGCCACGATTTTATACAGTCTGCATGTGAACCCAGTATACTCCCTCCTGGCTTTTTCTCCAAAAAGGCTGCTCCAGTGCTAATTATTTCTTTCAAAAACTAGAATAACTTTTTTTTCCACTGAGCAGTTTGCATTTCATTTTGGCTGCCAACACTGGTACAAGATCCAGCCTAATACAGTGGCACATGGCTTTGGATTCTCTTATTAGCGAGGATTATTTTCTGGAGGAAATATAGCATTATTCTTTCCATTCAAAGTTTAAGCATTCCCAGGCTGGGCTTTCTACCACTCGCAGGATGTGAGTTTGGCTTGTTAACAGTGAAGCGAACTTGCATTGCCTTGGCTCTGCTTGTCCCACTGCTTTCCCTGTTGGGTGGCAGACACAGGAGAGAATAAAGGAGACTGTCTTTTGTCCCATTGCCTGGCTCTGCTGGTTCCTCGGCGGCTGAGGCAGCACATATATTTGATGGACTGATCAGGAAAGAAAACCACAATCTTCTGTTCTCCAAAGCAAAAATCCTTCCAGATTAGCATGTCTCTTCCAAGCAACCCATGTTGGGAGAGGGCTGAGAATCAGTAAAGGAAAATGAAACAGAAATAAGCAAGAATGTTTTACATTTGGGGATAAAAGACCAGACAGTTCACCTAAAATGGCACATAACTAACCAACTGTAATTATCAAATGTCCAGCATGGTTGCTGAATAGAACATAGTCCCTGCACTTGAGGGTCCCCAGGTATTAAGGGGTATTTGGACTCATACAGACCTATTGCTGAAGCTCAAGATTCTATGACTCTGTCTCTTTTATTCTAGGATGACCTTCAACGTTCTTAGTGGTGATGGCAATCAAAACAGAAAATAGCCCACTGGGAATTTTGATAAAATGAACATTTTAATCTGATAAATTATAATTTATCTCTAATTAGAGAGGAAAAATTAAAAAGGAAATTCTAAAATGCACTCTTAAGGCCTTTTCTGAGTGCTTGGGTCTCAACTACAGGCATTCTCTGAGTCATGAATGAGATAGGATCTGTAGGTTAGTTCTTAAGCTGAATTTGTGTATAAATTGGAACTGGTACATTTACCCATGACCCATAATAGCTTCTGTTACTAAGTACAAGTTGTACATAAGTCAGATGTTTGTCATCCGGGGACTGCCTCTATTCCTTAGGGGATTAGAAGACCTATTTTTGTTTTTATTTTCCTCATAGGAATTCTAGTCATAACTAAATGAAAAGTGAAAATGGTATGGATGAGACGATGTGTCCTTTAAATCCACAACTCTGGGGAGTGGAGAATTACGGGTTTTGTACCTTCTAGGCACTTTGCTTTTGTGGGCTCCTTCTTCCGTAAATACATTTAAAAAATTATATTTTATAGTTGTGTTAGCATAAAGACAAATATCACCCAGCATAAATTATATTGCTTTTTTATTCTGCTAGTTTTTGTGGGCCCCTAAAATCTTTAGAGGCCCTGGGCACTGTGTGTGCCATGCCTAGTGGCTACATCCACCCTGTCCTTGGAGACGAGATCTGGCCAGCAGCATTTTTAAACCTGCTCCTGGATGACAATCACTGTGGGGTGAGGGTTACCCACTAACCTACAACAGCTCGCAGAAGTGTCTGCCTTCTCTACTTCTTGCAATCCTACTTTTCATAAGCTGCTCACCCTCCATGTGAAATACATGAGATGTGGGGACATTGCAGAATGAGTGTACTACTCAAGTTGCCAGATTTAGCAAATAAAAATGCAGGACACCCAGTTAAATTTGAATTTCAGACATATTTATATGTGGGACAAAATTATACTAAAAAGTATTTGCTGTTTATCTGAAATTCAAATTTAACTGGGCATCCTGTATTTCATCTGGCAACTCTACGCACTTCCTTTATTCTTGGAACCCAAATTGTCTTTTCCTTGTAAAATACACTTTATGAAGAATCAGCTATGCACTAATGAAGTGTTTCCCAAAGAAGAATGCTCTGCAGACTGTTAATAGGAATCACATTTAAAAAAGAGTTGTGTGGTCAGAAGATACTTGTTTCCTTGAATGCATATTCTTGGATTCTTCATTTGCCACTGCACACCGTGACTCTCCAAGAGCAGGGCAGAGTGGAAGTGTGTCCAAAATTGATCTGACCACTGAGTGGTTTTTTTCGTTTTGGAATTTCTTGCAGAACTGAATTTTTGATGCAACGCACTCACTACACTGCCAGCAGCTTGTCTGTCTCTACTGATGGTGAATGTACTGGATATTTTGACCTGCTTTATTTTCCTTTCCTCTTTTGTGCCTAGTAGCTTCTAAGGTGGGTAATACACAGCAGGGTGACATCCAGTTTTCTCTTGTATCTCAGAATTTTGCAATCACCCTTTCTTATTAAAGTAGGTCTAGTCAGAGCTGTAGTTTACAGTCTATGGTCTGTATTTCACTTTTTTTTTTTTTTTTGGTAGAGATGGAGGTCTCACTCTGTCACCCAGGCTGGAATGCACTGGTGCAATCATAGCTCACTATAGCCTCCTGGGCTCAAGCACTCTTCCCACCTAAGCCTCCATGTGTGCCAACATGACCAAATATTTAAAGAAAAAAAAACATTTTTTAGAGATAGGGTCTTGCTGTGTTGTCCAGGCTAGTCTCCAACTCCTGACCTCAAGCCCTCCTCCCATCTCAGCCTCCCAAAGTGATAGGATTATAGGCATGAGCCACAATCCACAGCCTGTATTTCACCTTTTTATTAAATGAAGGGAACTTAGAACTATTACTAGTATATAGGGCTAGCTACATAATTTCAGGAGCTTAAAACAAAATAAAAATGCAGAGCCCCTTTGTTCAAAAGTGATTATGAATTTCATGATGGCAACAGGAGAACATTAAAACAAGTATGGGGCCATTCTGCTTGAGAACGACTTAAAAAAAAAAGTTACTTCTTAAAGTCTTGGCTGGGAAGTCCAAGGTCAAGTTGCCAGTCAGTTAAGTTTCTGCTGAGGACTCTCTTCCTGGCTTGCAGATGGCCAGTTGCCTTCTCACTTACTATGTCCTCACCCGGCCTTTACTCTGAGCATGTGTGTGTAGTGAAGGAGGAAGAGAGAGCAAAAGCAAGAGAGAGTTTCTACTTATTCTTATGAGACCACTAAGAAGGCCCTACCCATATGAGGACCTTATCTTTATGACCTAATCTAACCCTAATTACTTCCCTAAAGGTCCATCTTCCAAATACTATCCTTTTGGGTGTAGGGCTTCAACATATAAATTTGAGGGTGACAAAAACCTTTAGTCCATAACAGATGACCCCTTAAATTTTATGCCCAGGGTGCGTGACTGGCTCACTTCATTCAACTGCTGGCCCAGCAGAAGATGATGAGAAAGTCATGTTCTGTCATTATGTAGTTTAAAAAATGTTTAAAAGGAAGACATTTTCTTCATTCATGTTTTACAACTCACACAGAGATATGAGAATATGTACATACACACACCTCAATTAATAAACAGGATTTCTTAGAGGTAGCTGGTACCAAATCTAGAACCATTCTTTAAGAAGACTTCAAATAGAAATGAAAAATGTAAGACTAATCTATCGTAGTCTTATTAGAATTATACTTAATTTCATGTGAGTATTTGCTTCAAAGAAGCAAAAAATAAAACTGTGGTGGTCAAATATATTTTATGTGCTAATTTATTGCCTATGTAATGTCTCTTTTCTCAATATTAAAATAATTATCTAGTTAATCATAACTTCTGAATGAGGTAAAGGGGACTGGTCTTAACAAGTCACAGCTTTAATAATTTTTTGTTTCTAGACAACTGGAGGTTGTTGTTTTGAATTTCTGCTTACTTGTAGTGGCTATCTGTTTGGGTGGGCTAGAAGTCTGTTTCTTCATATTTGGACAAAAATTCTCTTTTCTTCGGCAAAAGAGCCCTCTCCCTCTTTCTGTCTGCAAGACTCCAGGGGAGCCAAGTCCCCTGGTGATGGATCCAGGGGCCAGTCAGCAAATTCTGTCCCCTGATGGAGCCATTAGTCGTAGAACAGCATGTGACCCCAGGCACCCAAAGAGAGTCACCCAGGGTTTTGATGGGCACTTCCTTTCCAGTGAGCCAGCAGGATGTCAGCCTGGAGCTGCAGGCGCATCTTGGCCTTTCTGGCTGTTGAGACGGGAGTACACAGAAGGGAGCCAAGGGACCTAGCGGGTGGTGTTCTTGAGCATCTGGACCAAGCCATGGTGGAGGCAGTAAAGTCACTTCCAAAAATTTCAGGCTTGAGTTTCTGTCATTTACCGCTAGAAGTACTGAAAACCACTATATGCAGCAATTTTCGGAACTGAAGAGGAGAGATGATTGCATTGTGAAAGTGATCTCCCTGGGTGACACCTGAGTTAGCATGAAGGTGGATTTACTGAGACCTTTCCCCAGTTCGTGTTTGGGGCCCCTTAAAAATACCCCAATTGCTGCCCTTGCCGGGAGGAATCCTAGCTGCCTGCTTACCTGGGTCCTCCATTAGACTGTAAGAAGCCAATTCGGAGTCTATTGCAAGAAGTGCACGTGGGATGGGAAAACTTATTTATGTGTTGCCAAGTGTTAAGCTCTATGGACTGCTTTATATCCATTATCTATCTATTTATCACAAGAATCCTGAAAGGTATTGTTGCTTTTTTTTTTTGTATCCACTTACCTGTTGTTTAATTTCATTATCTGAGTGTGTTGGGGTCAATTATGTAACTAGGAGTGAATTTACTTTTTTTAGAACATATATATTAAAATTCAGCCGATGTGGTGGCATAGGACTGTAGTCCAGCCACTTGGGAGGTTGAGGCAGGGAGGAAGGATCCCTTGAGCTCAGAAATTTAAAATTAGCTTGGGCAACATTGTGAGACCCCAGTCTCAAAAAATAAAATAAAATAAATTAATTGAAAATAAAAGAAAGAAAGGAAAGAAAACTTAACAGCCACTGAATCAATTCCTTAGAAGAAAGTTGGGTAAGCTTTTTTTCTAAAAGGGCCAGATAGTAAATGTTTAAAGGCCTTGCAGGATATATGGTCTCTTTCACAGTTGCAATGTGAAAGCAGTCATAGATAATGTGGGAACAAATGACAGTGGCTGTGTGGCAATGAAACTGTATTTATGGATATTGAAATTTAAATTTCATACAGTTTTTACATGTCAGGAAATATTGTTCTTTCTTTGATTCTTTTCCCAACCACTTAGAAAGATAAAATCATTCTTACTTCTCAGCCTGTATGAAAACAGGTGGTAGGCTGAATTTTGCCAATAGGCAGTAATAATTCATGTACCCTGGTTTAGAACTTATGGACCCAGCACTCTCCAATAAAAATGTAATCCAAGCCACGTATGTCATTTAAAATTTTCTGATTTCTATAGAGGGGAGAAAAAGACAAAACGAGGTGGAATTAATTCTAATAACATATTTGACTTCTCAGATACAACCAAAATCTTATCATTCCTATTTGTATTTAAATATATAAATTTATCCAGGTATTTTACATGCTTCATTTTTGTGCTAAGCTTTCAAAATCTGGGGTGTATTTTACAATATAGTACATCTCCATTTATATGACAAATTTTCATCAGAAATACTTGATATCTATCTAGATTTTATAAAATTTACAGTTGAAATATAGATTCACAAACACACACATTGTCAAAAGAAAAAAAAGAAACTTTCTTGAAAGCTTTCCAGTAGTTGAATCAAGTGTCAGTTTTTCAACTTAAATGTAAGTTAATTAAAATAAAATAAAACTTTAAATTTTATTTCTCGGTCAATCTTGCCATGCAGTATGTGTTTAACAGATACTGTTTCATTTAGCACAGACTTACACCAACAAAAGATTTTCTTTTTCTTTTTCTTTTAGGCCTGGGAGAGTATTTTACTTTGGACATGGTTTAGAGTTGGTAGTGAATGGTGGTTATAAAAAGCAGATCAATGATGTCAGTCAGTTTTTAACTGCTTTTAAATTTGCTACAAGCAATGCACCTGGGGCAGATACCCCACCCTCAGTTCAGCCCTGGAAGCCCTCCCATCTGGAGGGCAGTGACCAAGGAGGAGGAAGCTAGGAGAGGTCGCCATAGCAGTGTGTGGCTGCGGGTCACACTGCAGATGATGTCGGGCCTGGTGAGCAATAGTGAGGATTTCAGACTTTCTCCCGTCTCCTGGCAGTCATTGGAGAATTTTGAGCAGGTGCACTGTGGCTGCTGCTCTCCGGGGAACAGGCTTAAAAGATGCGAAAGGAAAGTGGAAGTCAGTAATGAGGCTGTTGCAGGTGGAAGATGATGGTGCCTGCAGGACCCTGATAGGGTTGAAGCAAGTGATGCGCTTGGGGCCCACCTCCAAGGTTGGGCAAGAGTTGTTGCACAGCCCTAGGAGTGAGCACCTCCTCAAATTCTGGCCCTGGAGGCTCAGACAATGGGAATTCTAGGTAGGATGTAGGAGGAGCAGCCAGGATTGGGATATATCTTGAAAAAAGAACCTGCAGAATCTACTGATGGATTGCTTATGGGATGTGAGTACCCGAGAGAGGAGCCAACGATGTCACCACGTTGTGGGCTGCCACTGTCGACCTAGCCAGGCTCTAGTGTAGCCTGCAGGGCTCTTTCTGCTCCATTACCAAGTGACCAGAACACAGAGTTCTCTTGAAAATAGGAGATCTTCAGTTGAACACAGTTTGAATTTACAGAGACATTGAGTTAGGCAGCCCCAATCTCCTTCACTGTAACAAAGGTCAGACTGTACATAAAGCTGGATGGTTTACGGTTCCACATCATTGTGAGCTCACTGAGGGCTGCCTTGTCTTTCAGTACTACATATATGAAGTCTTAGCAGGCATAGGGACTGTAGGATAGCATTACAGCATTGACTTGGTTTTGCCTTTCTGGAAAATGCAAAGACTGCTCTGACCCTGCACTTCCCCAAAGCAGGGCACCAGCCCATCCCTCTGCTCTTCCTGAAGGCTGAAGCTCTCCAAACTACTGTGCCTCAGGGTCTATAATGGGAATCCAGGCTCGTTCTTGCCCCCCTTCCTCTCACCACCATCTCCATCCCTTCCCGCCCCTCTGAAATTCCATTTTACAACACACAAAGCAAGATAGCCTTTGTTAAAAAGTTTAATGTTCTTAATTAGTTGAATCTGTTGGGCTAATTAGAATACCAATTAGAACTGGCAGGGCTATCGTTAATTTGAAAGTGCTGTGGTCTAGTGTTAATCGCTATTAAACCTTATAGTTTGTGAAAGATAGAGAGAGGGTGAATTCACAAAATACTATTTTAAGTGTTAAAGGTCGGCGGTCAGAAGGATCCTGCCCATCAGTGAGTGTTGCAGGGAAGCATAAACCACAGAGAGGGTGCCTTTGGTGAAGCCTGGGATGCTGCAAGGGGCATAAGAGCCTCTCTTTTCAAAAAAATGTTATAAGTCTTGAATGTGTTTTACTAAACTAGCCAAAGTGTTTAATTCACATAATAGACTAATGATCTGGAATGATGCTTAAAAAAAAAAATTAGTGTTTAAGTTACCAGGGCACAAAAAAGTTTCTACCATTTCCAGAGCTGTGTCCCTTTGGGGTTATAACTTCCTAAATCTAAGGGGCGGCTCTCATAATTAAACCTCTTTTCTTTCTGGTCACTATTTGAATAGGAAATTAGGGACAACAACAAAGTCTTAATACAAAAGAAGCTCCATGTTGGGGCTGCGGTAGTGACGAAATATTCACATTTTCATGTCTCATTTGGAGATGACTAAATGGGTGAGCAAGTCCTAATTTATGTTCTCAGACGAATGTAAAAAATCCTTCTTCATTTTCTCAACAAGCAAATGTGGAATAGCTCTTCTCACTGTGCCCTTTCTGAGATCTGACTTTATTTTTCCTCTATTCCAATAATTAAGATAGAAGGTGTTGTCATCCATTATCCTTGCTGATATCATCTCAATAGATCTGTGGTAATTTTTCAGCAAATAAACCATGCAGTTTATAAAAAACAAAATAAACGTATATTCCATCACATGTATTATGGCACAGTTAGGAAACAAGGAATCTGTCTTTTTAGATGGTGAATTGCTTTACAAAAGATATAAAAATATTCCACTCAATTGCTACCTCAAATCTTCCTGGAGGTAAATTTAAAACAAGCAGACGGACCAGCAAATAAATAAATGACTGAAAAAGTACCCGTGTAGTATGTGTAGATAAAAATTTACGAGAAGGAAAAAAGGCTTATAACCCAGCATTTTTTCCAAATTTTTTTTTTTATGTTGGAAGTTAATACTAAGTTAGATTTTTTTTTTTAATTGAATGGTAACTATGTACATTAATGCACTTCTGGGGTACAGTGTGGGGTTTTTACATGCAATCCGAACTACTTCCATCAAACTGGTCAATACAGCCTTCATGTCATTTTCTCAGTTTCCAGAATTTTTTTGTTGTTGTTGTTTGTTTGTTTTAAAGAAACCTGGTGACATTAATATCAGGGATACCAGACTGAAGTAACAGCTCAGGGAAGTCCCAGGTATCCTGTCAAATTCAATTTCATTGTGGTCCAATGCCACCTCATTACAGGCCCTGTGCTAGATGCCTGCCTAGACACAGGCAAACGCACTGTTGAGTCAGAACTGACTGGGGTCTACCTGGGGAAGAACGCATGAATGACAGGAAAACAAACCAAATAATGTTGGATAATGGGTCAAAATAAAGACTCGGGTTTTTTGACTGTTGATTCACAGACCAGATCCAGCCTTTGCCTCGCCACTAGATTGTTTACTTTTGTTTTTAATCCTACTCACTGACATCAATTCTTTTGAAACTGCAAGTTACGTAATAACTTTAAATTATGGTGAAAAAGTATTTTCAGGTGATTTGTTGAAGTCTTATTTTCAATCAATTTGTGAATAAGTGATTGTCTTCTCGTAAAATAATAAAGCATTAATTTTTCAATAGCTACCGAACAGTATTAAGCACCAGAGACTTTTTGAGAGAGGAAAAAACCAAGGCAAATGAGGTACAGTCCCCAAGGGAAGGTTTGAACTGGGGAGCATACCGATACACTGGCTATTTTTATTTTCTCTCATTTTGCTCAACACATTTTTTACTTAGTCATTTCTTTGAGTATGTTTTGTAGCTGCTCTTTCTTCCCTATAGGCAAATCCCTAGATGAGTTTACTCTATAGTCAAACCATAACAAATCCATTTGTTAATCTGTACATGCAGTGATTTAATAAGCATTGTGTATTAGCTACTAAGTACCAGGTAGCGTGTGAGGCTCTCGGACATAAAGATACAAATACAGTAGAACGTCTCTAAGTTGACCACCCAAAGGGACTGTAACAAACTGGCCAACATACAGATGTGGACAACATAAGGAACTAGGGCTTCTGTACTGGTATGTACTCGTGGTGCATGTCCAGTCTATGAAAATTAGGTCAACTTAAAGAGGTGGTCAATGTAGGTAGGTGGTCGACTATGGAGGTTCTACTATATAAGATAGCTTGATCTAAAACTTCCCTGTCTAAAAAGAGAAGTGAAGATACAAGGAAATGGTTGTCATCCTGCCCAGTAAGCAGTGTGTCAGGATCAAGATCAAAGTGCTTTACAAGACAAAGGATAGAGGAAAAAATGGACTCTATGGTCGGACTTAGGGACATGAGGTCAGAGGCAAGTTTGAAGGACAAGTAGGACCACTGTGGCATGGGTAGCCCCTGAATTCTTCAATACAGCATCCCCTGGCTTAGGGTCTGGTGCTGGTGAGAGGCCTTTAATGTTATTTGGTCCTAGAAAATAGAACACAAAGGCAGGGATGGGACAATGAATGAAAGAACAACTCTGATGTCTTAAGACAAGAGCATTGCATATCTTCTTTCTAAACGCTCCAAATCCTGAAGAAAGGAATCGACCAGCATAACTAATTGCATAGTTTAGAAAGTTATTTAATAAATCAACAAGCCTCAGTGATATTTTTTTATCTACAAAGAACCTAATGCTTTAAGCCAATATTACATACACATATTTTCAAAATATTCTTTTGGTGTCTATGAAAGGAATGCAAACATCAAGGAAATATATGATTAATTAATTTTATTTTTAGAAAGAATTGTTGAGAATGAATGCAATACTTTTGTTTCCCTTTTGATCTGACTTTCGACTAAGAGTATCCCTTATAGCTAAAGAAAGCTCTCATCCCAGGTCAAGCTCGCTCCAATGTAGATGTGAATCCTTACCCTAAACACGGATTTAGTCAAGTCAAATCAAGATACCATTTCCCATAGCCCCCCAACTCTCTGAACATTTTCCATTGACATCCCTGCACATTTTTTGAGCAAGTCCCCCATTTTATTGTGGGCACTTAACGCTGGTGATTTCGTGTCTGTGTGTCTGCAGTGTGTATTTATAGTTTATTTGCCCTGTGTCATTCTGCAGAAATGGATTCACTCAGTCAACTGGATAGGAGAGATTTGAGCTCAGAAATCAACTGGAAGAACAAAGAGCCTGCAATCAGGAGAAGCCCTGAAGGGAAGGTAGTCTACCCACGAAAGTCCCCTGAGGGGCCTCATCAGCACTAGAGGACTGTTTTGACAGAACCACTGAATTGGGTGCAGGAGTCAAATTCCTGGGACATCAAAACAGGACAGATTTTCTGCTCGCCCACAAACAACAGAGACTCCTCTGCCTTTAGGGACCAGGAGGAGCCTGCTCTAAGGGGTGCGGTGGCGTCTCGGGTTGGTTGGAATAACTTGCTGTAGGCAAAAGGGCAAGGAACATTGAGTAGCAGAAATGGAAGCAAATAATTTATTATTTTTTAAAAAAATTACGCACCCTGATGTCTGGCCCCAGATATTTGAGCATATTCTCCATTCTTCTAACAAAAGAAACACACATGCTTATTCCACCCTTTTCCGCCTCATCTGGCAGCTGCTTTCTGGTCCAGCAGACACTAACATCTAATGAGTCAAACTTCTCATTTTCAGACTAATCAGTCGGCTGCACTAATTGCAAATGCAAATATGCAAATTTATATTAATTAATTACTCTGCTAATTAGTTCTGCGGTCTTTTTTGGGTAATAAATCATTGTGCAGTGGAAGGGAAACAAGTCCTGTCCCATTTCACTCCACATAAAAATTTAATGTACTCATGGAATAAAATATATATATGTATCTGTACACACACGCACACATATATGAATACATATACACATAAAAGAACCCCTGAGCTGATCACTCTGCTTCCACTGAAAAGTCCCCTACAGAAAGGTACAATTGTGAGCGGGCTTTCACATCTTCAGCAAATGCCATCACTAAGGTGCCTGTCAGCAATTTAATTATCACATTATGAGCTTCAGAAAAAGCCAGTTTGCTGTGCTGCAGGCTGTGACATGGAGCTCAGCAGTTCACCCATTTTGCAGCAAAACACTTATAAATAAAATAAGAATATCGAGAGGGAATCAGATTTCTTTGTTGAAACACTATAGCTTAGGAACAAATGTTTCCAGGGATTTTGTTGCTGTTGTTACTGTTTTAAATTGAAGTTATCATCTTGCTCTCTGTGCCCTTGAATTAAAAGTTTTATCATTCAGATTTAGGATAGATGCATCAGAGGAATGTGTTGTGGGAGGAGTTGCTGCAGGAGAGGTAGGAGAGACAGCTAGGATTGATGCATGCTCAGATTTGTTGATTCCATAAATTTTTGTTAGAGATTTACTATGTCCCCAGTTGTCCACTGAGGAGATGGTGTCACATACATCTGACAAGTCAGGTAAATGGGCTCTTCCATTTAGACTGAATTCTTTGAGGATAAGAGGTTATTTCTCATTCACCTCTGTGTTCCCAATTCTTTGCCCAGATAGAACACTCATACAGTATTGGCTGAATGAATGAATGAGTGAGTGAGTGAATGAATGGCCGCAGCTGTTGAGAATCTCGAGTCTGGTTTTAGCAACAGTTCTTTGCACCATTATTGTTGATAGATGCCAAGGTCTGGAGATGAGAGGAGAGAGAGCATGGTGGGCCTGATTTAAACTCTCACATGTTCAATGTCTCTTCATTTTCTTCTTCTCAACAAGAAATATCTACTTTAATCCTTCATGTTCTTGCTTCTTTATTGTGCCCTAGTCATGTGGGATTTGATGTTTTAGCAATAAAGAGGAACTTGCCGGGCAACTTGCCTTCAAGCTGGGCTTGCTTGTGTCCTCGTCTGGGATCTTGGGCAAGCCATTCATCCCCTGGGAGTCAGTTTGGTATCTGAAAGACGGAGGAATATGGGTGACCAGGGCTCTACAGTTAGACGGCTCACTTTCCATCTTCACCTGCCAACTATGCTTTTTGTGGCTTTAGGTTTTTATTTTTTATTATTTATAAAACATTTTTTACTTTCAAATTTTTTAAAAAATTGGAATGTGGGACACATGTACATGGTACAAAATTTAAAAAGTACATAAGGTACGCAATAAAAAATGAGTTAACATTGGCAACAACGCATTGCTGTGTATCCTTCCAGACACTGTATTTATTAATAATATATAATAATAATAATAAATATCGCCCCCAGACACCAATCATAACAGACCATAATACTCTTCTGCATCTTACTCTTTTTAACATAACATACACCGAGGACTACTGCGTACTTTTTAAATCTGTGTGTTTTCCACTGTATGAGAACATGTTAATTTATTTGTATCAGTCACCAATGGATGGACATGGAGTTGTTTTGAATTTTCTCTTACTACAAATGCTGCTGCAATGAATATCTTTGTATATACAGCATTTTGCCCATGTGGAGCTACATCTGAAGGACAGATACCTACAAATGGAAATGCCAGATAGAAGGATACATATCTTAAATTCTGAAACATTGCAAAAGTCCACTCCATAGAGGATGTAGCCAGTTCACATACTGTTGTGCTCATTTCCTGATACCCTCCTTGCCCCCTCACACCCTCCAGTCAAATTTCAGCCTGCACATCTACAGCGTGAGGAAAATAACCCTCCCCTCCTCAGAGGGTGATGAAAAAGCCTTAACATTGTTACATGTTATTATTCTTAGGCTCACCATCAGTATTTATTATTTTTAGGACCTCATGGGATTATTTTGTGGGTGAAAGGAGACCACAGTTGTGAAACTCTATGTATAAGGCGACGCAAATATTTGTCATCAGTAAGGACGGGTTACGTTCTTCCTTCCCAGTTTTCTCAGGTTTTGTGCCATGGGAGACTCTTTAGGGCCAAGTTTTAGTTCAAAGGAGTATTTCTCAAGTGCTTTGAGGGCTTTTTGAAGTTTCAGAACCTTCCATATGTTTAATGCAACTTAACAAAAATAGAAACACCCATTATCTTCATTCCCCTAAATTAATCAAATGCCCAAGCTGAGAACAGGAGAAAGAAGGAGGAATGAGTGACGGGAAGTGAGAAGACTAACCACAGAGCCAGTCAAAGCAAGAGGAGAAGGAACCAGGTGTGGGGAAAGGGCGCACGAAGGACTCAAGATGAAGGGGCAACGAACTGTGGAAGGGGTGATGAAGATGGAGGACCACACGGATTGCCAGCATGTAGCTAGCCTAAACGGGCCCCCGTGCTGGCTCCCTCTCTAGGTTTTACTGCCATGGTCTGCAGTGCTACAAGGCTCCCTCCTGTCCCTTCCTTTCACTCCATGCAGGAGTTGGATCCAAGACTCCCCAAGTTTAAGCTCTCTCCCAAAGTGTCAGCCACCACTGACCACTGCAGGCTAATTGATCCCTGGGTGTTTTAGCACTGTGTTTCCAGTCCCTTGCTGGAAAGCTACTCTGAAATGATCTGTGCTCATTACAGCTCAACTTATCTGAAACTGAACTGACCGTGCCTGTGAAACACCTTTTCCTTCTGGTGAGTGTATAATAAAAAAAGCTGCAAATGACATATTTCTTTCTTTCTTTTTTTTTTTTTTGTACAAAAGGTCTTTATTGGAGAGGGGAGGAAGGCTGCAGAGCAGCCCCAGGGAGGAGAGAAAAGAGAAGAGAAAAGAGAGGAGAGAGTTAAGGAGAGAGTCGACTTATACTTCTTTGTACATATCCTGTTCGCAGGGACAGTGCTGCCCAGTACTATCTGCACAATAAGTGCTTGTTCCCCAGCTGGTGGATCAAAGAGGGTCTCCTCTGCTCCTGCCCCCATGGTCCCCAGGGAAGCTCATTTCTCCTATTTACTATTTGGATAGGAACACAGTTTGGAGATTATTTTCTCAAAGATAAAATAAACATCTTTTGAGCATTCCATGGCTCGTGCTGGATGACTGACAATCCTTCAGCTGAATCTTCCAGCCTGCTGCCTACTGGAAGATTGATCTAGAAACAGCGTTGGGAAAGGCCTGTGAAGACCTGTGTAGGTTTGTGTGCGTGGGAGATTTCCCTTCCTTCCAGTCCGCGGGACATATGGCTGTGCTCTAGTGAGCCCAGAAAGAGACCAGGGCTGATGATTTACCTAATGGGAGAGCCTGAGAGTGCTAATTTTCTTAGATCATAATTAAACTGATAGTGATGCAGATTTTAAGAATACAAATAGATATAGCTCAGAACCTAGAGAACTGAAACTTCAAAATTCCATCTGAAACCAAACAAGGAATGTGGTTAATAAATGCTTTGTGAAGATGAAGTGGAATAAACATAAATGTGTTTCTTCAGATAATTAAATTAAACACCCTATGCCAAATACATACATAAGATGTGTTTGAACATGAGTCCTATTTTTCTATCTTTTTCGATAGGTTAATTTTTCTAACAGATGCTTTAGATGGGAGAGAATTTTGAGTTTTGTTTTTCTTCTTGGTATCACGTTTCTTGGCAATCAGTTGAAGGGTGATGCTACTAGTTGAGGCTGAATAGCCCTGCCCAAAAATGACCAAATGACTTATTTTAAGAAACTTGTCTTTTATATATCCATACAGTAGCTACCTATTCTGAAAACATGCACTATTGGAAATGAGAAGAAAAATTCCTAAATTTATGCTGCTTTAAAACATATTAATTTATTTATGTTTTACCATAAAGAAAATAAATATTTCCAAACTTGTCAAATATATGCAATTTTTGTATATTAATTATTATGCCTTAATAAAGCATTAAAAAGAAAAAAGATTATCTTTAATCTTGTAATTCAAAGATAATGACTCTGAAGGTTTTGGTTACCCACTTCCAGACATTTGTCTATTACTCTATCCAGAGTATAAGCATGTACATATATGGTTATTTCTCTACAGATCTCTCTCTGGCATCCTAGGGTTTATACTGATGCTTCAGCAATGCCAGTTGTTTAAGGCTCATTCTCATTAGTCAGAGTTAGTTGTATAGGTTGATAAATACTTTGGATGTCACCTGGTATCTGTTTAACAAAAGTAGAGTCAGCCTCTCCATACTGGTTTGGTGTGTGTGTGTGTGTGTGTGTGTGCACGTGTGCGTGCGCACACTCCCGGCACACACTCACATATCACTTTCTGGTGTCATTTTCTCCAAGTGCACACCATTTTAATGGCTACAGAGTATTCAGTTGTGCTAATATTCTACAATTTATCCAACTAGTCCTACATTATGAGGCGTCTTGAACTGTTTTAAATTCAATTTTTTAAATGTATTTATGTATCATCTTGTTTTATATTTTTGATCTTCCTTTTTCCTGTTATTTTTATTGCTGACATTTATTTACATCGGTGGTTTGAAAGTTCTGTACAGCCCTATTGTTCTATGGATTTACTAAAAATATTTGGATCATTCTCTTTTTCTTAGCATCAGGATTTTAGCTACTTTTGCTGATTTCCCCACCCCCACTTATCCTGCTTTGTTGTCTCCTTCTATCTCAAATTTTCAGTTGATGTTTAAATAATTTAGGGTTTTTTTTTTTTTTTTTTTTTTTTGGCCAGGACCAGGTTTTGAACCCACCACCTCCAGCATAGGGGGCTGGGGCCCTACTCCTTTGAGCCACAGGCACTGCCCTAGGGTTTTTTAGGTTCATTTCTTGAAATACAATTTGTTTCCCTTATTGCAAGAAAAATTTTTGGGCTCTGTAGATCAAGCAGCTAAGGCTCCAGCCACATACACCAGAGCTGGTGAGGTTGAATCCAGCCCAGGCCTGCCAAACAACAATGACAAGTACAACCAAAAAATAGCTGAAGGTTGTGGCAGGAACCTGTAGTCCCAGCTACTTGGAAGGCTGAGGCAAGAGAATCGCTTAAGCCCAGGAGTTGGAGGTTGCTGTGAGCTGTGATGTCACCCAGGGTGATAGCTTGATACTCTGTCTCAAAAAAATAAGAATAATTTTTGTCATTTGTGTTGTTTATAATCATATTAATGACTAGTTAGCTATTAACTCTGAACTTGACGTGGCTCATTGCCATTTCTTTTAAACATTTTACATTTTAAATTTTTTATTTTGGTAACTTTCTCCATGAACTGAAATATTTGAAAACATATTTCACAAAGGGTAGGTGAATGTTTAGCCCTTGCATTAAAAAAAAAGAAAGAAAGAAATCTCTGGTTTTCAAACAAAATGACATAGAACTTGTTTTAAATTTTTCTTCAAATTATTTTTACACAGTCCTCCCAATTACTTTCTAGCTTTAAGTTTTAATCAGATTTTTAAAATTAGATTACCTTTAACAACAAAAACAAAATCACCCATGCCTAAATATGTATAGATTTGTTTTCCTTTGTCTTTCAAATACAAAACCATACCTAGACTTTATATGTGAGTCTTTCTTCATTATCTTGCGTAACAAACTCAAGAAATCCAGAATCTTACACGTTTTTATCATAAGAATCTTTCTGTTGTTATTTTTATATTAGACAGTTGTGTCCTGTATGTCTCTATTTTCATCATACACATATTATGTCTCGTGGGTCTGTCGCCTGTGTCATCTCCACCTGTGTCATCTCTTTCTGTGTATCCTAGATTCTCCATCCATCTTTCTCCACTGAGTTCTGGGAGAAGCTCAAAAGCTGGGCTCCAATTCATGGATTAGTTTTCTGCATACTCTGTTCTGCTGTTCACCACTTGCATTTTTACTTTTTAAAATCCTATTTTTACCTAAAAGCATCCTCTTCTGTTCATAGCTTTTTCCTTACGGAGATGCAATGCTGACACACACCAAATTTACGATACAACCCCATACACCATTTTAACGTTTCTCTTCATTAACCTATGGTGAATTCACCCAATAGTGAATTTTCACCCTTGGGGGTGGGAGCAGAGATGGACTCCTGCTTATCTTCCAGTATTACGAAGGTTTTCTTGATAATTTTACAGATCCCTATTCACGTGTATTTTAGTTTCAGACAAAAAAGAAACGAAAGCAGCTCATTATTTTCTGTGGTCTTATTTTTGGCAGATAAAGGTCCAGATGCTTGAGAAGACAGAGTGGGAAACACAGGCAGAGGCGATTTGTGCTGTGGAGCCTCCCTGGCTTTTGGGCAGGGACTGTTGATGACTTTCTTCTCTTGGTTCACTTAGTACCTGACCTGTCGTGTGCGACTCAGGCAGCAGCAGTATCACCCTTGTCTGTCCCATCCACATTTCCTGAAATCACTAGCAGGGTAGTCTCTCCATCCTGTTGATGGCTGAGTTGCTCTCTCTTGCCTACAGGCCCTTCCTACTCCAGAATGGAGGTGGGAGGCAGTCCCCCTAGGCCACCCTGGTCTCCACTGGTGTTCCTATTAGTTGCTGCAGACTGGCTGTGCAGTCCAGCTGACCAAGTCCAAGCTCAGACACAGCAGCGTGCTCTACAAGCTGCATTATTTAGAGGCACCATTCAAGAAACTGAGATTTGTTTGTGGTCCACCCTGGCCCCCAGCTCCTGCTCTTGTCAGTCTGGGGTGTTTGGGGGGGGCTCTGTTGATGATTCACCTCTTTCATAAGAAAATGCGTCCTTTGCCTGCCAGCAATTTCAACATGGGCGTTCCATTCCTCACTCTGGTAATGGGTACTATCCCTTCATCTATGACACATCTGCACCTATTATTTACCTTCACGGGAATTTGCATAGTTGGAGCACTTAGGGAAAATTATTCAGCCGTGGTAAAGGACATCAAGAGGTATGAAAAAATCCCCCCGAAGAGTCTTGTGAATATCTGAATGAAGCATTCAGTAAATCGCCAGGAGATGTTATCTCTGGGACGTGACCTGTTCACCTGTATGTAGATATTGAGATTTCTCATTTTCTTCTTGATGTTTGTCATCAGAAAAATATAGACAACACCCAGGGATCTTAAAGATCAAGAAATATTTCCCCCCAGTCCTAAGACAACCTTTCATCAGAGGCGATGTTTAATGTGGTTAGATTGTTTCTGAGGCCCTGGGACTCTCTCCTGTGTGTTTGGAGAAGGCCTGGAATAACAGTTTGTTTTGCTTTCACCACCCGCCCTTCCTGAAGTGCAAGCTGAGCTTTACAGTTCAGAAGTTAAGCACATTAGAATATTTATTTAAAGGCAATTGCACTTCTTGCTCTTTCTGGGTAGCTGGGCTCACCATGCCAGGAGACCCCCAAATGTGTATTTGCATTATGGCCCAGCCTGCAGGGCTTGGTGGTGGGGGGTGGCATTGTCTCCCTGTTGTTAGCAAATGGTTTCTTCCACAAACCTTTTAACTCCACAAGTTTGCAACCATTAATTCTTAAGGGTTTTGACAAATCTCCCCAGTTAAATATTAAATAATAAATATGGCCGGGATGGTAACAGCGCTTTGTGAAGTCTGTTTGAAGTGTCCTTTAAAATATTAAATTCAAATAAATGATTGAATCAGAACAAAGGCTATATCTTAAGACAAATTCAGCCAAGGCTCTTTAACCTTTGAGCTTTCAACATAGATTAGAAAGCTGGGGCAACACATGCTTTCATAGTAAATTGAAATGGGATTTTGGAAACAGTTCCTGCAAATACAGGTAACCCATACCTAGGTTTTATCTGCCTTTGCCATTTTGGGGGCGAGATTTTGCTGCTCATTGTTTGATAAGAATGTGATTTTTTTAAACCCTTATGTTCAAAGAAGCAAATCCTTGAAAATGCTAGCTTTGGATGCTATGTTTATTCCTTGTCAATGTCTTCCATATGAAATCTGTTCTGCTTATAATATCTACCACAGTTGGAGCCTTGAAAAAAATCTGTTTCATATCTGCCCTTTGTACTTAGCTTATTCTGTTTTACACTTCCCCCAGTTTATCTGTCTGCAAGCAGTCTTGCTTCTAAGCAGGCAGTCCTAGGTAGAGGAGGAGGAATGGGGGGATTGCCCTGTATTTAGGGGGATCGTGGACTTCTGACATACCGGCCATCCCTCAGGCAGGGAGCAGGTAAAGGAAAGGAATGTGGCTTCACCAGCTGGGGAATAAAAAAGTAGTGAAGCCAAATTCTGCCTCCTTCCTCCCACACCCTGTGTGGGCTGGTTCAGCACCCGTTGGCTCTACTCTTGGGTTTTGTGCTCTGCCATGGTGTGCCCATCTGTTCCATCTGCTTCCTCGACACTGCACAACCTCCAGTAGCTCTTAATCCAGTCTGCCCAGAGCAATGACTCCATATATCCAAGCTTCTCAGAAGTAGGGTGTGACACAGTTGGCCACAGAGCATGCATGATAAAGAAGCCTTGTTATAATAGGATACGGTCGCACATTAGGAGCATATGGTTGGCTTTGTGGGGGCTGAAAGGTGTGAGCTTGTCGAAGACAAAGACGCCCATCAAGCAGCTCTTGAATGAATGCTTGTGGGCTTCACCGGCTCCTGAAAGGAGCCAAAATGAGATGCCCATTTCTCAGATCCACTGGGCGATAGGAGGCCTGCAGGTTTCCATGCCCACCCTGTTGGTTCCTCAGCCAAAGCACTGTCATCAGAACCCCGTTTTGATGTAGATATATGCCCTACCTCTGCCCTTTCATGGATGCTTCAAGAGCTCTCCTCTTTCTTCAAAAACTGAAAAAGCAATGGACTGATGCAGGAGAGGTTGGCAGGTGTTCAAACTGGTCGAGAGAGCTTTGAGATCCAGAGAGAATCTCCCTGGAAACCTGGGAATAAGAAAGAGAAATACTGTCTTTTGGAGCAGATCCCAGGGTCTGGGGGCCACTCTTGACACAGCCTGTTTGAAGCCTGTTGCTGACATGTGAAGCTGAGCTTCTTCTAGAATCAGGGTGCTGACTCGGACCTGGCACCTCTTTCCTGGGGGGTGTCAAGGCTTTTTAGAGGCATTGCCTGCGGTTCCTTTATGTCCATTCTATTCACGCCACTAGGGGTCCTCATTGGTTTGCTCAGGACTGAGCAAACTGCAGCTTTTAAAATAGCAACTGACAGAAAGATGCTCCAATTGACTTCTTTGTGGGTCTCAGGCTGTGTGGTCTTGGACAAGTCACTCAGAGCCCTTGGGCCTCGATGTTCTCACTTTCACAATGGGAAGAAGAAGGGATTGACAGCTTACATTTGTCAAGGGCTTTCCATGGGCCAGACGTGGCTTTTGCTTTATTTGGGGTTTATCCGAAAGCAAAGCCTGAGCCAAGGACTTGGTGTAGCAGTTTATTTGAGAAGTGTGGATCAGGGGAGGGTGACATGTAAGGAGGAGAGCACACCCAATAGGTAAGTTAAGAAGGGGTTACTGAGCACTGCAGGGACTCATCCAGAGAGGCCTCCTCAGGGGGACACAATCCGGCCGTTTGTCCAATAGCTCTTATCTCACACGGGCTGAGGGTTGCTTCTGAGAGCCATGCACTTTCCCACAAAGTGGAGAAGGTCCAAGGACCCTTGGTGCACAACTGTGGTAGGTGAATCTGGAATCAGACAAGCTGCTACCGGACTCAGACATATGTTAAAGGGATGCAACACAGGTGCCTGAGCTGCAGTGCCAATGTCTTCTTTCACACAGATGATGTGAGGATCTGGTATTCTCCCAGTTTGAGAAGAGCATTTGATGTTCATAGTGCCGGTTGTCCCAAAGACATGGAAACAACCCCAGTGCCCACCAATACATGAATGGATCAATAAAATGTGGTATATGCATACTAAGGAGTACTACTCAGCTATAAAAAATGGCAACCTAGTATCTTTTTTGGACCAACTGGAGGGAACTGGAAAAACCTCATTTTTCTAAGTGAAACATTACAAGCAGGGAGAAACACACACATGTAATCAATATCAAATTGGAATTAATTGATACACTTAAGTGCACACATGGAAGTAAATCTCAATGAAAATCAAGCTGAGGGGAGGGGATGGGTACAGTCACACCTATTGGGTACAGTGCAGCCCATCTGGGTGAAGGGCACACTTACATGTGGAACTCTGACTCCATCCAGACAAAAATAAAGTATGCAAACAAGTGTACCTCCTAATATTCTGAAATTAGAAAACAAAATAGTGCTAATTGTGACTGATACAAGGTAGATTTTTACAAATAGAACTGGCAACTCGTTTGGTCAGGGAGAGTGTAGCTACTCATACATATCAACTGCCAAAGAGCAGCTTCCTGCACTGGGGACCACTGCGTTATGGGGGAGGAGGGAGAGTGAAGAAGAAAGGGGCCATCCACCAGTTACTCCTTTGGGAGTGATTCAGCAAATCCTCCCGCTGCTTCCACCTTCCTTAATGGATGCTGTTAAATGAATGAAGGAATGTAGTCATAGGAGTTCTCTTTGCTTACTTATGCTGGTGTGGGCTCTCATAGTTTTGAGATGATTAATCGAAATGCAAAAAGACTGATAATCTTCAGCAGCACGTTAAACACCCACACAATGTGGGTAGCACTACATTTGCATGTGTGTTAAAAACTTTTTAATATAATTGTTATTGTACTACAGAAAGAAATATTTTTTCAAACCAAGGAAGGAAAGAAGTAAGGAAGCAGTGTTAAATGGTTAGGGACTTGTGAATGCACCTGTCAAAAAATAATTACCCTGTCAGTGATAAATGTCATGAGCCTAACAGCAGGGCAAAGTTTGGAGTTGGTGGCCAGAGCGCAAAGGTAGCTTCATTAGAAGAATCATTTACCAGAATAATTAGGGCCTAACTTTACCTAGTCAGCACACATCTATATTTCTACTTAGAATCATCCGTGCTCAAATTATCTGAGATATACTGCCCCCAGTTCTTAGTAAGATTTTCCAAAGCGTTTACCAAAATCAAATCATCATTTTCTATCTACTATTTTGCTTCCTTCTCTTTGGAGCTCTAGGAGAAATAGTTGCACACTGTAAGGCGAAAGCTGTCCTCCTCTCTGCCCCACAGATACCATCCTAGTTCAAGCCCCACTCAGCTTTTATCTAAGTTAGTGTGACTGTCTCTGTACCCATGTCTCTGCCCCTCTGGTCCCAATCTTCTTCCCCTTCCAGGGCAAACTCCTCCCTGCTCTGTGAGAGATCCTTCCAAACTGCAAATCTGAGCCTGTGTTTCACTCCTCTGCCCCAAATCCTTCAATGGTTGCAGTGTTTCTCAGAATAGAACTTAGGATATGGCCTGACTGTGCTCTGTCTGTCCACTTTTTTAGCCCACTTCAGTCGCCACATATTTCTGCGAGTCTAACCAGAAGCCACCCACACTAACTCAGAGCATGCTGCATCTGCGTCTTGGCTGGAAAAGCCTACCCCACCCCTGCCTGCTCAGCACCTCCTCATGGTGGTGTTGGGCCTCCCTCCCTGAGGGTAGAGATCCTGCCTTCCTCATCTCTGCCCCCATAGGACCAAGTACATTGCTCAACAAATATTGAATGTGCTTAACTGCACCAAAGATTAAATAAAAGAAACCCACTTCTTTTTAAGAGGTGATTTGACCAAAACACAGCATGGCAGAGAAAAGTCAGGGGACGGTCTAGCATTGGTAACAATAAGTGACATCAACGTCCAGCTCTTCCTGCACCAGCTCTTCACCATGTGTTTTACCTATTTTATTTAAACTGAATGTCAAGCACATTCACTGCTCATTGAAATATATGAACTTTAGAAGCTCAAGCAAATGGTTTTTAGATTTCCCACCCTTTGAGATGTTCTGATATCCTTTGTCAGAGAGAGGAGAGTTGACTGGCTGGCTATCTGTAACAAAGATTTCTGTATGCTAACAGGATAATTAACATAGACACTGTCTCCTTGACAATCAATACAATAAGATTTGGCATATTCTTCAAGGCATTAAAAAAAAATGGACCATGTTTTAGTGGATAAGGTGTATAGCTAAGCTCTTACAATTCTGAGGATATAAAAATGAATAGGCCTACAATCTAGTTTGCAATGACAAAAAGTCCTTTTCTCTCTAAAGAAATAAAATTATCCTAGCTCATCCCAAGATTAAAGAGAAATACGGTTACTATATTTGAAATTGAAGACCATTTTTCATTGTATTTATGCCATCAGTTGCAGGTCTAGTTTATATCATGATGGTTTGAAGCAAAAGATATTGCATAAACATTTGTTTTTACTTAAGTTACTTTTTTGAGGTATTAGCAGGCCCACATGAAGATGCATTCCTATGGAGAGCTCACTGAAACAGTCTCTTCTTCATCAGGGCAACAACAGCACCAAATATATCTTGACTCTTTCAATCGTAAATTCATTCATTCATCCTATTTAAAATATCTGTTGAACGTTTATTCTTTTGCCAGGCAAGCTATAACAAGGAACAATTTTCTCAGAGCTAAGGATTATCTACCTTGTGTAGGGAGCCTAGTTCAGACTGTCCTTGATATCAAAGGTAGTAGGCAGACACTAGGCAGAAGTACTTTCTGCCGTAATGTTTGGAATAGAACCACTGAGCAGGGCGAGAACTGGAGGAGGCAGGCTCAAGTTTAAGAGGAAGCATCATCATCCACGATGAACAAAATATCAAAATTTATGTTTTAACTCTCACACTAAAGTATTATCTTAAACTTGATTATGGGTGGGGGTTGTGCCCCCTTAAATTTTTATGTTTTTCAATTTTTTAAAGTTGATTAACTTTTTTTAGAGATTGCTATGTTGTCTGGAGTGGAATAGCCATACACAATTGTGATTATTGTGCACTGCAGCCTCAAACCCCTCCCACTCAAGTGATCCTCTCACCTCCCTCCCATGTAGCTGGGATTACAGGTCCCACCATTCACACCCAGATAATTTTTTCTATTATTTTTTGTAGTGAAGGATCCCACTGGGTTGCTCAGGCTGGTCTCAGACTCCTGGCCTCAAGTAATTTTCCTGTCTTAGTCCCCCATGTAGCTGAGACTACAGGTAAGTGCCACCTTGCCTTGCTCCAAAGAATAATTGTACATTTTGATAGGGTATAACACAATGTTTTGATATATGTATAAGTGATAGAATAATTAAATCAAGCTGATTAACAAATCTATCACTTCACATACTTCCCCCCACAGAGTGAATATTTTAAACCTACTCTCCTAGAAATTTTGAAATACACATTACATTTATTCACTAAATCCCAAAACCTTATTTCTTCTGTCTAAGTGAAACTTTGTACCTTTTGACAAAAATGTCTCCCTTTCCCCAAAGCCTCTGGTAACCATTTGTATAAATTTGACTTTTTTAGATTCCACATATAGGTGAGATCATGCAACATCTGTGTCTCTGTGCTTATGTCATTCAGCATAATGCCATTCAGGTTCATGAATGTTGTCAAAACTGGGAGAATTTCCTTCATTTTGAAGGCTGAATAGTATTCCATTGTGTGTATATACCCCATTTTCTTTATCCACTTTTTCTGTTGATGGACTCTTAAAACTGATAAATATGAAGGTTCATAAGAGACTACTGTGAGCAATTATATGCCAACAAAATATGTACTCATGCTCCTTTAAATTCTGCACCCAGGGCAAGTACCTCACTCTCCTTTTTTTAGTCTTGAGCCCACTACCAGGCAGACCTCATGTCTATCTAAATATTGTGGAAACTCTGGGAGGGTTTCTGTCTCTCTTCTGTCCCACTCCTGCGTAAATGTATTTATTTATCTAGGGATAAAGCAACCTATTCCACAATAACACCTAGATTTAATGTGGCAGGAAAAAGATGGAAGAGTAGTTTTAATTCATACTAATGAGTAAATGACGAATATTAGTTCTTTCCAAGAATCACATTTAGGACACGGAGGATGAGCAAGTGTGCATGCCATGAGGGGACAAGAAGTTCAGGAAGGAAAGACAGGGAGAAATAAGGCAGCCTATCTCTGTGATGGCCCAGGTCATTCCCAGATGGTGGAATGGTAGATACGCCTCTGGCTCAGGGTAATGGCTATCACTGCCATATTTTCCATGTAAGTAAGTATATACAATTTTGTTTGGGGGAGAGGGACCATGAACACAGCTTTGTGTTTCCTTTATAATAAAGCTAATTTTAATGTGCAAGAACAAAGAAATTTAGAGTTAATACTGAACATCTATCCATGATTAGCCTCGATTTGCACTTAGAAATCAGAGGTGATCATACTGGTTTGAAATCACACAATTACTTTCCAGTGAAACTGGTCGGCCTCAGTTATTTGTCTTCAAAAGAAATGCTAAAGGCAGCGCCTGTGGCTCAAAGGAGTAGGGCACAGGCCCCATATGCCGGAGGTGGTGGGTTCAAACCCAGCCCTGGCGACAAAAAAAAAAAAAAAAAAAAGAAAAAGAAAAAAGAAAAAGAAAAAGAAATGCTAGTACTCAGTTTTAAATTCCCAGATATTTTAAAGATATTTCTTTATATTATAAATGCATTGCTTATCTTTAAAAAAATTGGTTTTGTGATACTCGCCTCCTAAAATGAAAAATTATTTTATCTAATTGTCCCTGGTTTTGATCCAAACAGTATCCAAGTGTGCATTGTTTAACCAGTCCAAAGATAGAGTATTTAAGGCCAATCAAATGGACTTTTTGTTAATAGAAACTCTATTCTGTAGCCCCTGACATTTACATCAATGGCCCACATCAGCAAAGTCAGAAAACTTTAACACAGAAATCCAAGCTCATCCCTTACCTCAAGATTAAAACCCATTTAAATTCCAAGAATAAGTAGCTGACAAAGATAATTTTCATAGATTAACATTTTTCACCTGGGTTTTATATTTCTGGAAGAAATATACACTGCATTGGTTATGCATTGATCAAACTTTTATTGTGCCAGCTGTACTTCATAGACCTGAAAAAGTGATTCAAGCAAAACAAAAGAGAACATAAAAGCACAACTATAATGGTTTTAAATCCCAAAGAGGCAATTACAAGTTTGATTCCAGTGATGCAGCTGGACTCCATTGGAAAACTAAACACCTTATCCATATTAAGTAGTTATGAAGGCTAGGGCTCAGGATGTAAATAATAAATTTGTGCCGCAGTCGTATTTGTAAAGTACATCCCTTTTAATAAGTAGAAAGAATATGGTAATAAATTTCACACTAATTCATGTGCAAAGGAGAATTTTACAGAGTTCAAATGTGTTAAGACAGGTAAAAAATGCGAGATATGAAATAACTAATCATTGGGATAAAACAAATGAAAAAAGATTAGAGTAATGTGCACAGGATTGGATTGTAACTCTTTAACCACTTGGAGCTGGGTTCAGCCTAATGCAGCTTTTTGTATGCATGATGTTTCTCTGCCTCTCTTTAAAAGAAAAATGAAAGTAAATGGGGCATTGTGCTGCTTCCCAAATTAATTCACAAAAGCCTAGGACAAGACACTTATAGAACTAATTATTGCATGGTTTAGAATATTTCTCTCTACACAAATTTTTAAACATAGGAATGAAAAGAGTAAAGTATTTACACAGGATTCCATCCTTTATTAAGCAAACAGGTCGGGCCTCTTCCAAGTTCCCTTCCGAGTGCTCCAAATATTCTCATTAATTCATTAACCTACCAAACATTTAGTGTCTATTACATATCAGGCACCAGGGTGCAAAGATCAGAAGGCAGGCCTCAAACCTCAAGATGCCACAGTTTAGTGGAGGTAATAGATGAGCCTGCAGAGAACTCCAGCAAAAAAAGAAAAAAAAAATCATTGCTAAGTAGATAAATTCAGAGTGTCGGTTTCCAGAGTTTGCAGAGAGAAGGGTTACTTTGTCTTGGGGGAAGGTGTTTCAGACAAAGCCTCACTGGAAGAGTGAGATTTTGAATAGTTTTAAAGTAATCTTAAGAGGATTTTGCTCCAAATCTTGCTGTTTGCAGCAAATTACTGAGAATTGCTCAATGTCCATTATTCCTCGATAGACCATTCACAGAAACAGAGCCCAATTCTTCCCAAGAAGAGGCTGATGATAACCCATACAGGGTAAAACAGAAACTTGGACTGCTTCTTCAGGCCAAACATAAAGGTGGATTTAAAAATTAAATGTAAAAAGCAAAAATTTAAACATTGAGGGGAAAATGCAAGATAATGTTTTGTGAAGTTGGAGTAGGGAAAAAATTCTTCATCAATTCTCAAAAGAGTAAAACACCTGAAGGAGAAGATATAATTTCCACAACATTGAAAGCTAAACAAACAAAAGAAACCCCCACAGTCTAAAGATGATAGTTCCAACTTTTACAACCAACATAAGATTAGCACCCAGGATATATGGTATTTACAAATCAATAAGAAGAAAATTTAAAAATAGAAAAATGGGTAAAGAAATTAAAGGGTAAGGAAGTACACAGAAAAGACGCCTAGTCTCTTCAGTAATCAAGAAAATGTAAATAAGACCACAGATTTCACACCTGTCAGATTGGCAAAAAGACAAAAAAGACTGACAATAAAAAATATTGGCAAGGATGTAGGACCACAGGAACTCTCATGTTCTGCTTGTGAAATTGTAAATTGGTATAACCACTTTAAAAACTATATGGCTAAATCAGATAAGGGTGTGTGTGACAAGGGGTGAGGAACCTGCAGTTTGGGGGCCCCAGGAGGCCTTCTGGATCCTTGGGTGTGGTCTTTTGATTGCACGCAAATTTAACAGAAGAAATCCTTTTATTAAAAACCTTCCAGCAGAGGAAGATGAAGCTTTTCTTACCTCTCTTGGTGCTTAAGAAAGAACATTCTTGAAATCAGAAGGTCACAGGTTCCTTGTCCCACACCCCAGAGAAACTTTCTTATAAGTACGCAGAAAATGTGTCCAATAAGGATGTATAATTTGACTGTGAAAGAGCTAACATTCCCATTAATAGGAAACTGAGTAAATAAATTGTGGCATACTCATGTAATGATGTACTGTACAGCAGTGAACATGGATCAGCACGCTAGACATGGAGAGATGAAGGTGAGGTGATGAAATTGCAAAGAGAAGTAAAGTGTGAGTATTAAAGGGGAGATGATTCCGGATTGGCCCCTGGAACTTCCAGGATGAATAGAAGCTTTTGACATTGAGATTTGGAGTTTGGATGCCTACTCAGGGCAGCAGGTGGGCTACATTCATATAGAGCAGGGAAGGAAGACCACCTCCATGTATGAAGTCTCCAGTTTCAAAGTCCTTCTGGTCCTCACCATGTAGAAAACCTTCATTCACTGGCCTGGTAGAGCAGTAAAATGTTAGCTCTGAGAGGAAAGAGAACACCCACAAAAACTTGAAATTCTGCATCTGTACCACTGTACTGAGGGGTCCCAAGTGAACCCAAAACCTGAAGAGGGAGATCCATGATGAGTAATCAACAAAGAAATTACCATTTCAGAGTGAGGACAAAATAATGAGAAGATTAGTCAATGACGTGGTTTTCCATATGTTGACACTCAGTGGAAGAAATATGGAAGGCCGGACTTTAGACAAGAAGGAACTTAGATCCAGAAAGACCCCAAAGAAGAGTGAAGCCATGAAAGGAAATAAAAAGGCAAATCCAAATTAAAAATGACTATGACAGCAAAACTATAATAATAAAAACTGAACAGGAGACTAACTAGGGTAGTTAAAAACAAGTCAAAACTAAGAAAAGAAGTCAGAATAACATGGAAAACTGGTAACAAAATATTATTTTTAAAGCTTCCTGACCCCATAGTATTGCAGGATAGACAGATATATAGATAAATTTTAGATCTCATTATGGGAAGGAGATTTAAACTTTAGATCTCATGATGGGAAGGAGATTTGTTAACTCTACCCACAACTTAAAAATAATCCTTTTTTTTTTTTTTTTTTGAAGTTGGCTTCTTGGGCTAGGGTTATGACTCTCCCTTTAAGTGCCAAATAATCCCTTTTTAAACTCCTTTCACTTGATTCATTTGAATGTACTGCCTTTTGTCATGACTCATTTGGATGTATACGTGTGCTTGAATCCTTGCATTATAAATTGAAAAAGGCTGAGACAGGCACAGTAGCTTGTGCCTGTAATCCCAACTACTGAGGTGGGAGGATCAGTTGAGGCCAGGAGTTTGAGACCAGCCTAGGAAATAAAACAAGAGCTTGTCACAGGGAGGGAGGCTGTAAACGAATGAGTTAATATTTCAATTCAGAATGTAAATCCAAGAAAATTAAATAAATGAACAAGTAAAAGGCAGAACAAAAATTAATGATAGAGGAAATAAATCCATAACAGAAAGGATCAACATGATCAAAATCTAGTTCTTTTACAGAATTTAAGAAATATTCATTATATTGCTCAAGAAAAAGAAAAAAAGAAACAAATAAATAATAGTAGAAACACAGAAGGGCCATCATGATAGTGTAAATTAAATATTTCATAAGAGAACACCTTGAAAGCTTTTATGCCAATAAAGGCATTTTTAAAAGACCTAGACAAATTTGGATAAATCTCCAAAGTAGGCTTGAAAATTATTAGAGAGCTCTGATTTTCTCAAAGTATTTAAATCTGAATATCCTGAAAGAATTTAAAACATAAATGAAAATCTACTCCCCAATAGCACCATGCCCAGTGCCACCAGCATGTCAAAGAAGGGGAAGCACCTATCTCATCCAAATGTTCCAGAAAACAAAAGAACAGCTCTCTCTTTGCTTGTATGCATCTGCTCTGATCCTGATGCAATAATTCTACATTTTTATAATATAAAATATATCAAAACTTATAAAACAAGAAAGATAGGAATAAATTGAGGCAAAGTTACATTAAGCTATTCATTGAATGATCTCAACGTACAGGTATTTATACAGAAAGAGTAAAATCTCTCCAGGATGAAATCACAGAAGGCAGCCATTTCAGTGTGAGTCTGAGGATACACAATGGCTGCCACATGACTTCAACAGTGCTTGGAGAACCTTTTAGTCTTGGTGGTTTGTGGACAACTGAGAGCAGAAGCTGACTGAATGACAACATCATGGAAGGGGCAGCTGGAGAGCGTAGGGAGTTCCGGGAAGTAGAACTGATGTGTTATAATTTCCCCTTGTCCAGCCTGCCGATTATACCCAGAACCCACACAGCCAGCTAGTTTTCCTTGTATGTGAAAGACAACCATTTGTCACTTTTGGTTTCTTACAAACCCAGATACACTCCTACACTGGTCTAGTTATAGGAGCTGAACATCAAGTAGAATGACCATTCATCTAGCTGCTGAACATCAAGTAGAATGACCATTCTCTCCCCTCTTACTTAGAATCATTTGGGTCATGAAATTAAAATTTACAGTTGTTTCCACTCCATGAAGTACTGTCAAACAGTGACACCGAACTTCCTATGACCATGTTCTTTGTAGCTAATTGTCTCGTAAAACTGAAATTTTTTTAAAAAAATATTCTGGCATGATTGCACACTATTGCCTGACGAAAATCACATGGAAGTCATTCACTGACTGAACTAGCGTAGATTTTAGAGGTCTTTTCACTTGAAAAATGCCACTTTTTTTTTTAGTTCATATAATGTCTCCATTAGCCTGACATCTTTTTATCCCTCTTATTTGGTGTAATTGAGGCTGATCTGGAGGAATCAAGTGACCAAGGGATGCTGCAGCTCTGAGACAGAATACATTATTTTATCACATCTCCTTCTAAGACAGTTTAGGGACAGGACTCCACCTTACTTCTGACCAAGGAAGGCAACATGGGGCTGCTTGATGCACACTAATTAACTATAGAAGAGCAACTAAACAAATAAATGGCCTCCTAGCTGCTGAAATTCAGCCCATACCCATATAAAGAAGGGGCCAAACTGGTCTCTGTCTTGCGTAATGTCTTCCAGGATCACTGAATCAAAATGTTGATACCAGCCAATAAGGAACTTGGCTGGACAGAAATAAGATCCATTACAATCTAACCGTCTTAAGCCTCCAAATCTCCCCGTATTAACTTTATGCCTACTTTTCCCTTATTATACTCCCATTTTAATACCAAAAAGCTCCAGGGGTGGAGCTTTAACATGCTAATGAGACATATGACACATGAAGATACGTGAAATAAAACTATGCAGGTGCAAGAAAAGGCCCACCTCTCCATGCTTACCCAGCACCCTTTTCTCACCTACTGTTCTTTAAAACTCTCTCTGAACTCCCCTTGGAGAAGCAGCCTGAGGGCTTTTCCTTTGTGGTGCCCTATATTCCCCAATAAAATCTTGCTTGTGACTGCCCTCTGGTCTCTTGCTAATTTCTGTCACACAGAGAGCTCAAGGGCGTACATTTCTCAGGTACCCATTTAAAAGGAATGTCATGCTAAACTCAGCTTGGTATCCTGTCTCACTCACCCAAGAGCCATCAGATCTGCGTTTACACCTGGGAGGCATTCTGTCTAGCCATTAAGGGTTCTGTTCTTGGAATATAGAAGACCTTATATAAATCCTGGCTTTGCAATACACTTGCTCAGAGATGTTGGTAAGGTTTTCACTTCTCTGAGCCTCCCCATTATTCCTCATGTGTAAAGTGGGGACAATTTATATCCCAAAGGATTGTTAAGTGAAATAACTGTTGTGAAATGCAGTGCTGACCAACAATGAGGTCAAAATTCAGTTATAGTTACTATTCAGAGACTGAACTGAGAGCTCCTGAGAACGTTCTCTTGGGAAGGAACTCAGACCAAGAGAGGAAAGGTATATGAGGTTGGTTTGAGGTCATGGTTGAAGGACACAAGTGATTCTTTCTATAGCATGGTGTTCTGTGCCACACCTGTATATGTTACCAAAAGTTTGGCTCTTGGCCCCTCAGCCACATCAGAGGAATGAGGACAAGTGGGTTGAAGAAAAGTTAAGAGAACTTTATTAATTTGCTGGCAAATGAGTAGGATGGCAGACAGTTGTCTTAAAGTACTGTAATTCTCCCTTCAAGCAGAAATATGGAGATTTTAAAAGAATTTTCAGCTTTAGGCTATTACTGTTTAACTACAGCATCTCTGGTGAAGACAATCTCATGACCTCTGCCCAAACAATTCTGTTTAGTCACCTCCTGTGGTACAAAAACAAACAAACAAAACAACAACAACAACAAAGAACACTCTCCTGCCCCTCTTATCCCTGGCCTTGTGCAAGACTGCAGGTTTTAATTCCCAAAAAGGGTGAGGGGTTTTAAAGAGACAGCTGGTAAAATATTTTTGCTCTTTTTCAGGCCTTGCCTCTGTTACATATTCATGAGCTGTCACACAGTGTTAGCTTCTGCTCACAGCATCTTAAAGTTCTTAGTACACTGGTTTTCTGGTTTTGACTTGTTCTTTATCATAATGCTCTTCTTGAGGAAGAAGTAACAAGGCTCGGGCTGCAGAACAGTCTGTGTGATAAACATCATGCTGTAACAGGTATTTTACATCCTGAGTGACACTTCACAAGCCTCAACATTTTAGATTTCAAGTTCTAGTTCCTTTCTACAGTAACTGCCGTCTATTTTTCTCTTCATTTGTCTCACTTTCTCTCATTTATATCATTCTTAGAATATCATTAATAATCTATCACATATTTGAGCTTATCAATGATTGGGTTTTGCCCAACCATTTTAGTGTAAAAAATAAAATATATCTTTTGTACTTTCTCACTTTTTTCTAAGCATCCTTTTCTTTCCCACTCTTCAGACTTGTTCCCTGGATATATCTCTGCAAATATTCTTGTCTTTCCCTGTAATTCTTCCTTTCTCCCCCATAATTCCTGCTTATATATGTTAGTCATCCACTATTTTCTTTGATAATGATGTCTTTGCAGCTCTAATCAAGTCAATGTCAGATCTAAGGGAGTCAGTCTAGTATGACAACAGTTCCCTTTTCTTCCTTGCTGATGACGTCTTGAAAATCATTCTAGCTCTCATTTATTTTTAAATTGCATTTCTTAAAGTGCTTTTAATTATTCTCATTTTTAATTAAATTTATCTAAGCTAAAATGTTCAACATATTTTAAAAAATTAGCCCTAGTGTTTTTATAATACCAAATGATGACTTCAGCTGTGTCAATTGGTTCCTGGTTAACTATCTCTACAAGGTGAGGGACATGGTGAACTCAATGATCCCACAGGTCATGAAGATATTCATAGGTTCCTCTCTCCATACAGTGTGATAATGGACCCTCCTTTGTTTTGGAGGTAACTTAGCAAGTAAGCAAAACTCTACTCTAGAATGGAAATTATGCATCCCAGAATTGATGCAGGAAACTTATGTAAAATGGGATAAGGTATTTTCACTTGCACTCTCTGCATAAGCATAGCCCCTAGAAGGCAGTGTTAAGTTAAGCCCTATACTTTTTTAGAAACTAAACTCTGCTTCCTTGCCTGAGTCCAGTAATCAGAGGGGCAGGGGAGTGTCCTTTATTTTTTGTACCACGGGAGATGGCTTAATGCATTGTCCATGTAGAAATCATAAGATTGTTTCTGTGAAGATGGAGTTGACCAGGAACATTAACTATAGTTAAAATAGCCTGAAGCCGAAAACTCAGCTTTTAAAAGAGTTTATCTCTCCTTCTAGTTAGGACAAGGGTACTATAAGATAAGAGTCTGTCATTCTCCTTATTTTTCAGCAAATTAATAAATTTCTCTTTCCTCTTCCTCAACTCACTTGTTCTTGTACTGCTGATGCAGCCTTAGGAGTAAGTGCCGAACTTTCATTAACAACATCCTGGCCCCATATCTTCTTTTAGCCTATGTTTTCAACCAATCCACTCACCACTGTCTGCACCACCATGTAGGCACAAGCATATGGGATTTTCATGCCTCACAGCCTCATATTTAAACCCAGTTCAAACAATACCTCCTCTATAAAATCATCCTTGATTTGCTCATGATGTAGCAATTGTTCAACATACAGAGTTCTACCCACTAATTTATTACCTGATGTTAACAGTCTTTCTGCTTTTTTTACCTTTGCATATCTACCTCTTCCATAGACTGAGCTCACTCTGGTCAGATTCTCTATCTAAGAGAAATCTCTTTGCATCTCTTTTTATTAACCTCAACATTCAACAAAGGGGCTGGCACAAAGACTTTGCTCAATAAATTCCAGTTGAACTGCACATGCTTAGGGAAGATTGCCAGTTATGTATAAAGGGAAGAATTTGTAACTTTGATTTTCAGGCAGATGAGTTTGTGAAATATCTGTCCTCCTGATGGTCTTAATATTTAGACTTCTATTCTTTGGTCTGTGCCTGCAATCCCAAAGTCTGATGGTGGTCCTAGAAGGACTCCACAGGAAGACAGCAAAGTTCAATGCCTAAGACACAGGCTCTGGAAAGAACTGCCTGGGCTCCAATCTAGACTCCCCCAAACTCCATATGTGGCCTCTGAAAAATACTCAACCTTTAATCTTTCCTCAGTTGCGAAACAAAGAACTTCATGGCTGCATCTTAGAGCTTGTAATAAGGATGAAATAATCTTCATAAAAATAGCAGCTCACATTTGTGGGTTAGGCACTATTCTAAGTGCTTTACATATCACCTTATTAATAACAGCCACAATAGATAAATGCTGTTTCATCTTTTGGTGGATGAGAAAACTGAGGTACAGAGAGGCCAATGAGTTTGCAATGTTCACTTAGCTATTAAGTAGCTGCGCTGAAAACTGCTTCCCAAATGAGCATTCTAAACCACTCTTACATTCATTTTATTTTTTATTAATATTATTTTTAGTTTACAAATCATAATTATATGAATTTATGGGGCACAATATGATGTTTTGATATATGTATACAACATGAAATGATTAAATCGACTTAATTAACATATCCATCATTTCACTGTGAAAGTTGTCAGAATCAAAATGAAGCCATTTGTGTGAAAAACCCTGACAAATAGAGCTGAGGAAGGCCATGAAGAAGGGCTTCTCATGCATGAATTGCCCGACATAAAGAACCATCACAATAGACTGCAAACCCCATGATCTAGTACAAAGGCTGTTAAAACCGTACACAAAAATGTACTTCTTCAAGGAAGGCATCTGCCAAGTCATTGCCTATCCAGCCTCATCCTGGCACCATCCTTGTTATTGATCCTTGTAGCCAAGAATAATTATCTTAAAACAATTATGTGATGCTTCTTCTCATTTTTCGTTTAAAAACCTTTGTCTTCTCTTACCTCCTTGAATAAGCGCAGAGTTTACTATGCATGAAGGTTCCCATTCCATTGCTTCTTGCTGAATAAATATCATTTTCTTTTAGGGAGTTTCTCTCTCTATTTGTTATTTAAGTTGACATCACTTGCCCATCATTTTTTTGTAATGAGATATTTGAAATTTACTCTCCACAATTTTGACATATACAGTACATTAACTGTGGTCACCATGCTGTGCAATAAATTTCAAAATCCTATTCCACCTGTCTAACTAAAACTTTGTATCCTTTGCCAACATTACATTCTACACTCCTTACATTCAGAGCATCAACTTGAACCACTTAGGGTGAGCTAGTAATATTATTACTCCTTAGCTTTCCTTCACACCATGGTTTTCAGACTTCTCAAGGTGTTTTTTGAAATTCTTATAGAAACAGAATGTTAAAAGTAAATTTGTGCATCCAGCGCATTTAGGAATGTATTTGAAAATAGATCGTGTAAATAATCATCAAGGGTCACACTTCCAAAAACAGTTGTGAAAATACTACCTCATGATTATGATGTAGAAATTGAAAGCTACTAATGAGAGAAAGATAATTGTCTTTCCTTCCCTCCTGAAAATTAGGGATATTTATTTACCTAGTTCTGTGTTTATTTATAGGGAGACTGGGCATTACTGTTTAGATTTGTGGTATTTAGTTTAGGAGTCAGAAGGGCAATGCCACATAATAATTACAATCTTTAGAAGCAAATTTTCCATTGTCAGATAACCAAATTAACTGGCATAAATGTATGACAAATTGTGAAACAGTTGATTAAACCAGTTGCCAAATAGAGCTCCATTCAGATAATAACTCAGTGTTCGACACATTTTAGCACAGATTACATAAAAAGTCTTTATTTAGCAAAAGCAGAAATGGAGACTATTATCCTACTTTTATTTTCTTGAGGATAATGTGATTATAATAATACTAATTTGACAGTCCTTGGTATGAACAATTTCTGGTTCCATTCACTAGAAAATGTATTAATTTTTTCCAGTAAGTAATGTGATTATATGGTAGAAAACAATGAAAGGTTAGAGATTTTTTCTTATCTTTCTTTTCTTTTTCTTTCTTTCTTTCTTTCTTTCTTTCTTTTTCTTTTTTTTTTTTTTTAACACTCTTTATGTTAAGGTGATAAGCACAAAAGTGATGTTTGCTAGGCTATATAATCAAGGTAGAGCTAGAATCTAGTACACCCACCTTACTGGTTCTCATTCTTCCATCTGTAACAATTGCCTCTGAGAGCTAAAATAAAATCTTAAGGCTTCTTTCCTCCTGGCTGACTGAATGGATTCTCAGCCAAAGAGATACCTTGAAACTGGGTAGCTAGCCTTAAGAAGGGAGGTCAGACAGGCCTCCTCATGGCCCCCTCCCTTCTGGGACATATCCTTTGTAACTTATTAACAGGCCTAAGGCTATGTGAGACAAACCTGCAGGTCCTCAATATACATAACAAAGCACTTGAGTCTGGGTATTTGCCATGTGGCTTGCCTCTAATTAACAGACTTCCCCATCTTCTTAAAGCATTCCAAGCCTTTAAACAAAGCTTCATTTCTTTAACCAATTACAAATCAAAGAATCTTTAAACTTGCCCATAACCTGTCAGTCCCTGCTTTGACATATCCCACCTTTTTAGGCCAAACCAATATACACCTTCCATGTACTTATTTATGACTTCATGTGTAATTCATTTCTCCCTGAAATGTACAAAACCAAACTGCAGCCCAATCACAGTGAGTCCAGTTGTTCAGGATTCTTGGTATGGATCCTCAAATTTGTCTCAGAATAAGAAGAGGCTATTCAAATTATTTTACAGAGTTTGGCTTCTTTTTAGTTGATGCCTCCTTAGTTTGAGGATATTACTTATGCTTCATGTGTCCATAATTCCTTAGAAGTATATTCCAGTGGACCACATTGGTGCTGGTGATGCTTTATTGCCAAAGGGTGAGAGGGGAAAGATTTCTTCTTCTGCCTGTTAATCAGTGGCCTATCTCCCTGTGCCAGGTTCACTCTGTTGTTTTAATCACATTCTTCTGCTATATGAACTGTCATAAAGAAGATGTTTACTTAACACAGTCCTGATTTAACTCAAACTAAGCAGCATCAATAAAAATAATGGCAGCATCTTTTTCTTCCTTTCTAATTGTTGTTATACTATGTTTGTTAGAACTTTCAGAAAATGTTAAATGATAGCATGAAAATAAACATTCTTATTATGTTCTTAATTTTATGCCATTCATAAAATACATGCTACCTTTCCCTAGGCCCACACTAATGATCAAAACTGGGACTCTCTGAATTTCTGTGTCTCTCATGATGCTTGAGAAATTCTCTACCACAATGTCTTAGAGTAGAGCAATGACCTTAGTACCATCCTCTTCTGCTTCAGGAGTCTCTATAATTCGTATGTTTGATCCTCTGAAATAATCCCATAACTCTCTCATGGAATATTCAGGGGTTTTTTTTCTCTTTTTTCCTGCCTCTTTTGAATGATAGGGATAATACAAAAGTCTTGTCTTCAATTTCTGAAATTCTTTCTTTTCAATGTTCTGCTGTATTTTTTTGTTTATTTGTTTTTTAGAAACAGAGTCTCATTTTCTTGCCCTCAGTAGAGTGCTATGGCATCACAGCTCACAACAACCTCCAGCTCCTGGGCTTACGTGATTCTCCTGCCTCAGCCCCTTGAGCAGCTGGGATCAATGGTCTGCTCTATTATGGAAGATCTCTATTGTGTTTCAAAGCTTTTCATATGCCTCTTTCAATCCTTTAACTCTGCAATATCTTTCCTTATTATGTCCATATCCTTGGTGACTTGGTCTTTAAATTCACCGATTTCTTGAGATAAGTTTTGGACTATGTTTTGAGTTTCTATTCTATCTTCTCCTCAATTCCAATCACCTTATTTGCCATCTATATTCTGAATTCTATTTCTGACATTTTAGCAATTTCTCTATGGGTGGTATTTTTTGTTGTATCTTCCTTATAATCTCTTGGGGGAGTTGATATGCTCTGATTTTTTATGTTGACAGAATTCTTCTGCTTGCTCCTCCCTATAAGTATTTTGAGTATTTTTTTGCCACATATAGAAGACTGAAACTGAACCTGCACCTCTCACCATTGACAAAAATTAAATCTCATTAAGTAAAAAAATATTTAAATTTAAGACAAAAAACAATAAAAATTCTAGAAGAGATTTTGGGAAAAAATTACTTGAGAGTATTGGTCTGGGAAAATATTTTATGAAGGACCAACACTTCAACAATTGCAGCAGCTCCAAAAACAAATAAATGAGATTTGATCAGGCTAAAAAGCTTTTGCACAGCTAAGAGTACCACAAACAAAGAAAACAAATAGCCTTCGGTCTGGGATAAGATTTTTGCATGTTCCAAATCTGACAAAGGGCTGATAACTAAAATCTACTGAGAACTCAATTTAATCAACAAGAGCAAATAACCTTATTTATAAGTGGGAAAAGACTTGAACAGAAACTTCTTTGAAGAAGACAGATAAATGACCAACAAACATATGAAAAAGTACTCATTGTCTTTAATCATTAGAGAAATATAAATCAAAACCACTCTGAGATATTACCTAACTCCAGTGAGAATAGCCCACATCACAAAGTCCCAAATCTGAAAATGCTGGTGTGGATGTGAAAAGAAGGGAACACTTCTATACTGCTGGTGAGACTGCAAACTAATGCAACCTTTACAGAAAAAAGTATGGAGAATTTGTAAAGAACTAAAAGTTGACTTTCCATTTGATCCCACAATCCATTACTAGATATCTACTCAGAAGAACAAAAATCATTTTCCCACAAAGACATTTGCACCAGAATATTTATTGCAGCTCAATTCACAATTACCAAGTTGTGGAAGCAACCCAAATGTCCATCAACCCATGAATGGATTAACAAACACACTGTGCATATGTCTACCATGGAGCACTCTTCAGCCATAAGAAAACATAAAGATTTTACATCTTTCACGTACAGTAAAAACACATTTTTCTTACTAAAGTATCTAAAGAATGGGGAAAAAAATATATCCAATGGACTCAAGACTAATATGAAACCAATGTATAAACAACTACATGCCCACATGAATTGATAAAATACAAATATAGTGTAGCAAGGGGGAGAGGAGAAGGGGGGAAAAGACAGAGAAGGATGGAAGATGATTGGCAGGAGGAGGGAGGGCAATTGGTGGAATCTCACCTAATGTGCATAATGTGAAGGTGTTCAGAATGCCCCCTGGGTGAAGAACTCAACTATGACTTGAGCTTTATCTTAGAATTGAAAACAGTACAATACAACCCAAAAATTTGTACCCTCAAATTAATCTGAAAACAAAAACAAAACACAACAACAACAACAACAACAACAAAAATAACAGAAAAACCAGGACTCAATCTCAGAACTCTTTCTGCAGAACTTAGATGCTATTGGCACATCAGTCTTCAATCAGCTATATCCCACAGCCACCACCAATTGGTTTGGATGAGCAAAGACAGTGAAAACCATTTGGCACTCATACTTAAGTGTTTTGCTATATGTAGACTATGTTCTATTTTATCCTATTTACTTAAAGATTTCTTTTTTCTTTTTAAAAGACAGATGCATATTTTCACAATTTTCCAACATGATGATTATATGCTTTTTCTCATTTTGTTAGGGACATATAGATAACAGAGTAAGAGAAGGGAAAAGAAAAGTGCGGAGGGGTAGAGAAAAAACAAACATTTAGTAGCTTAGCTTAGATATGAGCAGGATAGGGAAGATAGACTATTCTAGGCTATTACAAAAGTAGAACTATCTAAGATTGTGGTTGGAAAGTTTTAAAGTTCAGGGATTGTTTAGTTCCTAAGGCCCATAGAGGAATTGATCAATAAGAACTTTTAAAGAAAAGAAGTTAGTCAGCCTCCCATGATTAATAAGTGCCCTGTTAATAATATCTTGGAAACTTTCCAAAGGAGAAGTTAGTTAAGAATACTGTAGAGTCAGCTTAACCAAGACCATAGGTAAGCCAATCAGTGAATAGATAAGGCAAATGAAACTTTGCAGAAGACAGTATATACTTTTCAAAATACATAAATGTAAGTAAGAAATGCATAAACATTAGAAGTAGGTGGAACAAAGCTAAGAATTGGGGGATAAATACAAGAGGAAAAGTTTATAAGGTATCCTTTGTCATTAGTGAGAAAGAGAACCTTCCTCTAAAGTGTGCTCTATCTGCTTATAAACTTAAGCGTGTTCTATTTGCTGAAACAAATTTAAACTTTTCTATTAAATTGCCACTACTGCCTGACTTCTTTTCCTGCTGGTGCTGCTGCTGCTGCATGGTTTCCTCTTTTTGCGCTGGCCAAGTCAAAGTTCTTTTCGATTCTGGGGGCCACTTGCTAGTGGCACCCAGAAAGAGCCTGAGCCAGAGCTGTGGTCTTCATAGATCCCTGACAATTTGACTATCATTACCATAAACTTTATCAATTTTAAAATGTTGAATAACTTTTAAGTTTCTAGCTGAACTATTTCTTGGCCATAGTATCTATGACTATAAATGACTATATATATACACACAATATATATATTTAGCCAGAGTCTCACTCTGTTGTGGAGAAGAGTGTCATAGCATCATCGGAGCTAACAGCAACCTCAGACTCCTAGGTTTAAGTGATTCTCTTGCTTCACTCTCTCTAATAGCTGGGACTACAGGCACCCACCACAACACCTGGACAGTTTTTCTATTTTTAGTAGAGACAGGATCTCGCTCCTGCTCAGACTGGTGTCGAACTCCAGAGCTCAGGTGATTACTTGTCTCAGCTTCCCAGAGTACTAGGATTATAGATGTGAGCCACCACTCCCAGCCTATACTCATATATTTTAATGTTTCATTTTGTTACTGGAATTTTGTTCTTTGTTAGATCCTTGGTCTTGGGAATTTGAGGAATGAACCCATGGAACACAGCTCAGGGGCAAGACAGGATTTTATTAGAAAGGAATACAGAAGATTTGCATTTCTCTGATGATAAAGGATGATGAGCATTTTTTCATGTGTCAGTAGGCCATGCGCCTATCTTCTTCAAATAAATTTCTATTAAGTCCCTTGCCCACACTGAGATGGGATCACTTGTTCTTTTCTTGCTAATATGCTTGAGTTCTCTGTGGATTCTGGTTATTAAACCTTTGTTGGAGACATAACCTGCAAGTATCTTCTCCCATTCTGAGGGCTGTCTGCTTGCTTTATGTACTGTGTTCTTGACTGTGCAGAAGCTTTTTAGTTTGATCGGGTCCTAATAATGTATTTTTGGTGTTGCTTCAATTGTCCAGGGGGTCCTCCTCATAAAATATTCTCCCAGGCCAATTTTTTCAAGTGTTTTCTCTGCACTTTCTTTTATTATTTTTATAGTTTCATGTTGTAAGTTTAAATCTTTAATCCAGTGAGAGTCTATCTTTGTTAATGGTGAAAGGTGTGGGTCCAGTTTCAGTCTTCTACAGGTCGCCAGCCAGTTCACCCAGGACCATTTGTTAAATAGGGAGTCTTTCCCCACTGAATGTTTTTGAGTAGCTTATCAAAGATCAAATGATGGTAAGTAGCTGGGTTCATCTCTTGATTCTCTATTCTGTTTCATACATCTACCTCTCTGTTTTTGTGTCAGTACCATGCTCTTTTGATCACTATTGAGGTCTGAGGTCTGATAGCATGATTCCTCTTGATTTGTTTTTATTTCTGAGTAATATCTTGGCTAATCGAAGCTTTTTTTCTGATTCCATATAAAACAAAGTATTATTTTTTTGAGGTCTTTGAAATATGACAGTGGTGCTTTAATAGGTATTGCATTAAAACTGTATATTGTGTTGGGTAGTATGGACATTTTAACAATGTTGATTCTTCCCCTTGAGATATCATCTAACTCCAGTAAGATTAACCCACATCACAAAATCCCAAAACCAGAGATGTTGGTGTGAATGTGGAGCAAAGGGAACACTTCTCCACTGCTGGTAGGAATGCAAACTAATACATTCCTTTTGGAAAGATGTTTGGAGATCACTTAGGGATCTAAAAATAGACCTGCCATTTGATCCTTCAATTCCTCTTATTAGGTATATATCCAGAAGACCAAAAATCACTTTATAACAAAGATATTTGCACCAGAATGTTTATTGCAGCCCAATTCATAATTTCTAAGTCATGGAAGAAACTGAGTGCCCATTGACCCATGAATGGATTAATAAATTGTGGTATATGTACACCATGGAATATTATGCAGCCTTAAAAAAGATAGAGGAGACTTTACCTCTTTCATGTTTACGTGGATGGAGCTGGAACATATTCTTCATAGCAAAGTATCTCAAGAATGGAAGAAAAAGTATCCAATGTACTCAACCCTACTATGAAACCAATATATAAGCACCCACACATCCATATGAAAGCTATAACCCAACCACAGCCCAAGATGAAAGGGAAAGAAAAGAGGGAAGGGAGGAGAGAGGAGGAGGAAAGATGGAGGGAGGGTAACTGGTGGGACCACACCTATGGTACATTTTACAAGGATACATGTTAAATCTACTAAGTGTAGAATATAAATGTCTTAACACAATAACTAAGAAAATGCAGTGTAGACTATGTTAACCAGTTTGATGAAAGTATTTCAAAAGTTATATAAAACCAGC
Organism: Otolemur garnettii; assembly: GCF_000181295.1. Classification (NCBI taxonomy): domain Eukaryota; kingdom Metazoa; phylum Chordata; class Mammalia; order Primates; family Galagidae; genus Otolemur; species Otolemur garnettii. Next base: position 13,266,036 of record NW_003852423.1, read on the forward strand.
ACATTCTATCCCATACTTTCATTAATATACACAGCTATGGTTTAATTTAAAAAAATACATATATAAAAAGAAAGGAATACAGAAGAAGTAAAAGGCACTAGAGCTTCTGGCAGGGGAAAAGAACTAACTTGGGCTTCTCTATATGGACTCTTTATCTAGGTGTATTGGGTCTTGAGAATTACAGTTGGCCAGGACTTGGCAAATAGAAACACATTTTCATTGTTGATGAGTATTATTGACAAAGAAATGAATGCAGTCCCTCCAGCTAAGGGCGTAAGGTCAGAATGTTCCCGTCATGACCCTGTCCAAGTCTAGGACAACTGGGGTCCCCTGTCCAGCCTTGAATGGGGGAACCCTGCATCAATTTCTGTTTTTTATATCTGTGTTAGTAAGTGACATTTACTTTCAGTTTTATGGAGCTTTATTTTAAAACCATGTTTTATTATCAAAGTTTTGCTAAGTTACGAACATCATGTGAGGAATTTCCATCTCTTGCTATGCTTTAAAATTTTAAAGTGTATATAATACATCTATTTCTGATAGTCCATATTGTCTTGCCCAGGGGTCCTTAAACTTTTTAAACAGGGGACCAGTTCACTGTCCCTCAGACCATTGGAGGGCCAGACTGTGGGCCCCAGGACCAGTCAGCTGCTAAGCAGAACAGGCAGGGGAGGCGAAAACACCTGGTGGGCCAGATAAATGTCCTAGGCAGGCTGTATGTGGCCTGCGGGCTGTAGTTTGAGAACACCTGGTCTTGCCTATAAAGCCATCCAGGACCAGTAATTCTTGGAATATATTTTCAATTTTGTCTGTGATCATTGCTATTTTCAAATTTTCTTTCTCTTCTTTGGTTTGATTTCACAATTTATATTTTTCTAAAAAATTATTTATCTGTATCTTTAAATTTAGTTTTAAAGAGTTATAGCTTTGATTCTCTTATAGTGTGTTAAAGTAAATGAAAATGGAGACCAGGCCTGAAGAATCCCTGAGCAGACAAAGTCAGTTGAGCCTTGAAGGAGCTAAGGAAATTTCACCCCAATATATGATTCCTTGGTGTAGAGAACATTTTAAGTTAAAAGGCCATTTTTGATCAAAAAACACTGGCCTCTCCTCTGTAAAATCTGAGTAACCTGATTTAGAATCAGAGAAGTCTATTGACTTCCTTATTGCATATGAATAGACCTGGCCCTAAGGTCATTTGAAGCACTGAGACCTGTCTCTTTGGTTAATCTGCAAATCAATCTGTTTCTACCCATCTACACGCACATCCCCCTAGCAATCACTTGCTATGCTCATTCCCCCCAGCAACCAAAATGCTGCACAGATACTTTCCAGTCTCTCCCCTCTCCCTTCTAAAAGGCATCTTTAAAAGCCACTGGCCATCACTGAGATTTGGGGAAATCATTCTGTGGTTTCCCCCAAGAGTATGGTATTTGGAAATAAACCTTTCTCTTATTAATCTACCATAATTGTACGTTGATCTTTCAGTGAACCAACCAAAGGTAAAATGGTAAGTTTAGCTGTGATCCCTTCAGCCTCATCAATGACCTCAACCTTGACTGATTTGCAAACATAAGTGAAACTAAACTTGAGCTATTTCTTATAAATGCCTATACAGTATTAAAGAAAAAGAGAATCTAAGCTCAACTAATCAGAAGCAAATTATATTGCTAGAGACTGATAGAATCAGGTGTACCTGCCCAGATAGACCTGCCCCACCAAGGCAGGGTCAGATTCATGACCCACTGAGGAAGAGTCAGACTCATGTCCCTCCCAGGATATAGGAATGTTGCTCAATGCTGCACTCCCCGACCCTTTAAATCCCTATCCATCATAACCTACATGTGGAATTCCTTTCTTGATTTTACCCTACCTCCATCCAGGTGGAAATAAAGATCACATTATTTCTACAGAACAGGGATTCCATTTTCCTTTGTTTCGTGCCTTGGAATAATCTTTCTTGGGTTCAGATCTTTCAGAGACTTTATAATGGATAAACTAAATAAGGCAATTGTGTAACTGTAATCAATTAAATATGTTCTTTGCTTTACTTCTACATTAGTTCTTAACAGCCTCCCCCCTTTTATTCCCTTAGTGAAGCTCCCTAACCACTTCTGATTTGGAGCTATAGATTTAAGAATTGTTTTTTCAAATAAACTCTCTCAAATTTGATTGTGCTTCAGTTTACTTTTAACAATTGTTCTTGTCTATATATTATATTGTTATAGAGTGCAAGATTAAAAGATGTAACCAAGGACACCAAATAATTAAAGCCAATTTTAGGAGTCTTCATTAGGTTGGCCAACTGACTACCCTTCCACATGGATACAGGGGGAACAGTACTGGCTATGAAAAGGGAAGGGTTTATGTACAGTAAATTATCTGTACTATCAGGGGCTACATACAGTCCAACCAGCAAGCAAGCCACGGACTTTCATGATCGGTTTGTTATAGAAACAGAAAACAGCATTTCAACAGCACTTGTGGTTACAGCGATCATGGGACTGGATAGGGAAACAATTTTATTTCTGGACAATGGGTCAGGTAATAATTATGGTACCACACTGGTGGCTACTCTTGTTCCTTGATTTTATTTTTGCTACTTTCCTTCTTTCAAGCAAGAGCAAAGGGTTATTGCAGGGTTTCTTATCCCACCTCACTCTCCCCTTCCAATTCGGGGATGAACTAAATCTTTGTTTCAATGTTATCATCAAATAAGTTGGATTCCAATGTTCTCTCCTCTCTTGTTTTTTGAGAGAGTTTAATTGCTTTTGTAGCAAATATATCGTAATCAAACCATCTTGAGTTTTTGATATGATATCCTGCTGGCTATTGTATTTTGACTCTTTCTATTGATATCTTTGCTGACCTAACTGTAAAACCAAAAGAAAAGTCCAAAAAGAAAGTGGAAGCCAAGTCTATATTTGATGATGATATGGATGATATCTTCTTCTCTGGTGCCCAAGTTAAAACAAGCAAACCAAAAAGCTGGTCTACACAGGCAGCACCTGAACCAAGATCTGAACACAAGGTGTCTAACATATTTGATGATCCTCTGAATGCCTTTGGAGGTCAGTTGAGCATGCAGGAGGTTCACATCTCACCCTTCAGCAGCATCCTTGAGTCACTGATGGTGTCTTATATATTCATGGTCTTAATTGGATTAAGAAAAGCAAATAGTATTAATAATGCCTAGCTCACCTTTACCCAATGTACTTAGTATTTTTCTGCCCTGATTTTCATCATGCTTAATACTATAAAACAAAAATAAATGTTTCACAGTGAAAAAAAATAAATCTTTGTTTCATCTTCTTCATCTTCTTGAATTACATTTTTATAGTGGGTTCTCAAGTCCAGCACTTTTATTGCCTGCACTAGTTTTTGAATGTATGCAGTGAGACAATTTATTATGCATGGCCCCAAAGTTAATCCTAACAAAAGGAGAATAACAGGGCCTGCAATCGCAGAAAGGAGTGTTGTTAACCAGGGCAACCATTGAAACATTCCTTCATACCAATTCTTTGGCCCTAACTTAGCCACTCTCTTTTAGTTTTTCTTACTTCAGCCATGCTACTTCTTATGACTCCTGAATTATTAGGGTAAAAACGACAAGTTTCTCCCAAGGGAGCACAAAGCTCCCCTTACTTTAAAAACAAGAGATCAAGGCCTTTTCTATTCTGAAGAACTACTGCTAGGGAATCTAGTGAAGTTTTCAATCTTGTTACAGATCGTTCCCTTGCCTCTATTTATTTACCTATTATCTGAGTTAGGGCCTTGAAATCTCCTCCTTCTTATTAGGACAGCTGCACCTATGGCAAGCTGATCGAGTTATTCCAGTTCCCATGAGTGCAGGTATTAATATTGGTGCTCTTTTTCTAAGATAAATCTCCTGAATTTAATCACAAGTGTTTCTGCCCTCCATCCCCAGAATAGTAATATACTTGGGGTAAAATATGGACTAAAATGCAAAGGGTAGGGACCTTTTCTAAATATGTGAAACTTAAACAAGGGGTAATACCAGTAGTACATTGAAACCAGGCTTCATTTGGTACTTTAAGAACATACCCTTCACTGGAGGACAGTGGGGTTAACACAGTGAAGCAGGAAGCCTTATAGGGTGATTCTTTTAAAATAAATCCTAATGCTTTTATACAAAATCCTTTCCCTTGAAAATCTCCTAAAGTCAATTTAGGTTCTTCTCCCCATCTACAGTGGGCTTGGTGTTCTTCATATGTTATATTTTGAATTTGATCACTCTCTTCTCCTATACTCCCATTTATTGCCAGAACCATGTAATATGGAGGGGCAGCGTTTAAGAAAGCCAACAATCTTTATTAATGTTAAGGTTATTACTATTCATATACTAGAATACTGCATCTAACATACCTAATAAAGGGGATTCTGGAGGTTGGGGTGTAGCTGTACGGCAGGGGTACCACTCTTGTCAGTAGTTGGGTTGGAGGGGAAGGAGGAGGAAAAGGGGGTTGTACAGGGAGTAGGGCTAGATTTAAGGCCCAATTAGGGCCAATAGGATTATAAATTCTCCTTGGCAGGAATCTCTGAATAACAAAGGAAGTTCCAGGATGATTCCTTGTGCATCTAAGTCTTAGTCCTCGTGTGTGTCCTCCTTCCCACCCAATCCATCCTGCTACCATTTGAATACTTTTATACTAATATGATTACAAGTTCCCAGGAGTTCCTGATCATACTGGTAAATTCATTTCTTTTCCTCTCTAGTGAGAGAGGTATATGTATCTGTATTCTTCCAAGGGGCTAAGGTTTCACAGCCCCATTTATCACAATGGTATTGGTTCCTCTTATCATAATCCTTATTTCCTTCACTAGGGCAAGCATAATATTGTATACTCCATAACCTTTTCTCAGCTGTATATATTCCACACCCAAAAGATTCTGTACAGAACCCTCCCCCTCCTCCCCCCTCCTTGAGGAATATTCCACTGGGGGTGGGTCTCTGCTGAAGGGAAACTGATAACAAAGGTCAATGGAAAATACAGGCTGACCAACAGTATGTAATCTCTTAATAAGCTATCCATAATAGATTCATGTAAGTTCCCAGATGTATTTCACTGGGGCAAAAGGATTAGCTCTTTCCATCATGTCTATCCGTTGGTTGGGAAATGGTTGGGGTCTGCCTCTCCCTCTGTGTTTACAACCCCTCCCAATGTCTGCCCCTATAGGAAAGTCACTATAATCAGGAGTCCTGGATGAGTCTTATTTTTAAGAGGTCCTCAGTAGGGGTTGAATGCCATTTTTCCTCAGGCAGGGGTTCTGCTTTCTTTATATGGGAGCAATGGATCAAATGGCATCCGTCTACCTTTACAGAATTTGGAGTAGACAAGATGACAGGTAAAGGTCCATCCCAACAAGCCTCTAGGGTCCCAGGGGAATGTTTCTTAATACACACTAGGTCACCTGACTGTAAGGCATGGTACTTTCTCATTAGCATGTGTGGCTTTTATTATGTCATTCACTTGACGTGAAGACATTTCTAAGGCCTGAAAAGATTTGAGGAGAGAGTGTACAGTGAGCTCAGCTAGTTTTTCTTCTTCCAACCAAGGAACAAGGGGTGGGGGATCTTCCAAACATGATTTCATAGGGAGTTATTCCTTTTATATAGGGAGTACAGCATATATGGAAAAGGGCAAAAGGAAGGAGGCCCACCCAATTCTTGCCCATCTCCAGCCTTAACTTACTCAATGTCTCTTTAAGTGTTTTATTCATTCTTTCTATTTGTCCTGAGCACTGTGGTCTATACACAGAATGTAATTCCCAAGTGATTCCCAATATCTTAGCCAATGTCTGGGTAATCTGGGTGATGAATGCTGGACCATTGTCAGACCCCAGTTTTTGTGGCAGCCCAAATCTGGGGATAATTTCTGCCAATAACTTTTTAACTACTATCTGAGCAATTTTGGTCTTAGTAGGATATGTCTCAGTCCATCCAGAGTAAGTGTCAACAAAAACTAGTAAAAATTTATACCCAAACTGACAAGGCCCTACCTCAGTGAAGTCCAGTTCCCATTGTTCTCCCTGGATCTCTCCATGGAGTCTGGTCCTGACCGGCACTACTGGTCCAGTAGTGGCATTTACCTTAGCATACACCTGGCATTGGCAAGCAATTTTCTTGGCCATCCTCTATAGGTGGAACTACTACTTCTGGAACAACTCAGTGAGTTTAGTACCTACCAGGTGGGTACTGTCATGAACCTATTGAAGAACTTCTCTTCCTAATTGTTTTGGAACTAATATCCAATGATCTGGGAGAATTTTCCATCCAGTTGGGGTATTTGGGGCCTGCAACTTTTCTCCTAAATTCTGTTCTCCTCTGTGTGGTGCAGGGAAGCTGGGAGAGTTTGTTGGGGTTGAGCCAGTGGAATGTTAAGGGGTTCCACTGGCTCTTTAGCAATCTCCCATGCCATCAGATCAGCATAAGCATTTCCCTTTGTAATAGGGTGACCCTGGCAGTGAACAACGGCTACTTTCATTGGTAATCATATAGCTTCTAACAGAGCCAAAACTTCCTCCTGATTTTTATTTCTTTTCTCCCCAAAGTTAAAACCCCTCTCTCCTTGTACAGGGCTCCATGGGCATGAACAGTGGCAAAGCATATTTGCTGTCACTATGACTGTTCACAATTTTACCCTTTACTCAATGCGAGGCCTGAGTCACAGTGATGAGTTCAGCCCATTGGGCAGAAGTTCTGTGGCCCAGAGCTTGAGCCCATACGACAGGGTCTTGAGTCACCACTGCAGCCCCTGCATACCCTGTTCCCTGAAGTACGTAATTGCTCCCATCAGTAAACAGGTTCATGGCCTCTGGATGAGGCCTGCAAGTCTGTCCTCAAGCACTGCGGTGTTTCCAGCACATCTGGACAGTAGTGCAGGAACTCAGAAGGGTTGTCATCCAGGAGCAGGATGGCTGTGTTGAGGGCTGATGTTTTTAGGAATTGAATGCAGTGTAGGTCTAACAGGAGAGCCTGTCTGGGGGACTGCGCAACAGTGCTTCTACAGAGTGTGGAGCCACAATCTGGAGATCCTGTCCCATGGTAAGCTTAGATGCCTCCACCACTAGCATATAGCGGCCAATGCCTGTAAACAATTTGGCCATCCTGCTGCCACTGGATCTAGTCTTTTTGAGAGATATGCTACTGGCTGCTTCTATGGCCCCAAAATTTGAGTCAATACTCCCTTTATTATACTCCAAGTCTCAGTCACATGCAATTGAAATGGCTTACAGAGGTTGGGGAGAGCTAAAGCCAGGGCCTTAGTAGCACCTTCTTTAGGATGTCAAAAGACTGTCTTTCAGTATCTGTCAATAATAGTTCATCCTGTTTTCCCCCAGTACATGTGTAGAGGAGGTTCACTATTTTGGCAAATCCTGGGATCCAGAACTGACAGTACCCCACAGTGCCCAAGAACTCCAGCACCTGCCTCTTGGTTCTTCACTGGGGAATCTGGAGAATTGCCCAGACTTGTGCTTGTGACAATGCCCATTTTCCTTCATGCAGTTCATAGCCTAAATATGTGGCCATCTGGGTGCACAATTGTGCCTTTTTAGCTGACACCCTTTATCCTAGCTTTTGGAGGGTTTGTAATAAATCACGGGTGGCCATCTGGCATGTTGCCAGGTCCCTTGCTGCCACCAGCAGGTTGTCTACATATTGGAGTAACAAGATCTCAGGGTGCTGGTTCCAGGAAGGGCAGAGGTCCTGGCTGAGGGCTTCATCAAACAAGGTGGGGGAATTCTTAAAGCCCTGGGGGAGTCTGGTCCAGGTTAATTGTTCCATAAAGTGTCCCTCTGGATCTGTCCATTCAAAAGAAAATATGGGTTGATTCACAGCCACCAAAGGGAGTGAAAAGAAAGCGTCCTTCAGATCCAACACAATGTAAAATTGGAGACTTGGAGGCAGCAGACTTAGCAATGTATAGGGATTTGGGACAGTTGGGTGGATTGTTTCCACTCATTTATTCGCCTCTTGCAGGTCCTATACTGACCTATAATCATTAGTCTTTGGTTTTTAGACAGGCAAAAGAGGAGTGTTTCATGCCTACTGGCACAGTATTAAAATTTCTGCTTCCCAGAGTCTTTTGATGTGCACCACTATCCCTTGTCTTGCCTTTAAGGTCATGGGCTATTGTTTTACCCTTAAGGGTTCAGCTGTACTCAGTAATTAAACTATGATGGGGGTCGATGGGCAGCCAGCCTGGTAGGGTTAGTTTCCGCCCATAAACCTGGTATCTCTTGCTGCAATTCCTTAAGGAAGGGTGAGGGTGCTGTTGACTTATCAGGACTCATGAGGCGGTGTTCTTCTGATATTGGACATGTCACCAATATTGCTGAAGGAGATTGATTGTGTGGTGGCTTAATAGTTCATTCTGCCCCTTCTTCTCCAAAGGAGATTGTAGCCTGTCATTTGCAAAGTAGATTCCTACCTAATAAGGGGTAGGGACAATCAGGCATGACTAGGAATGAATGGGTAATAGTCCCATTTCCCAAATTAGTTACTCTAGTTTTAGTCCAGGGATAAGCCTTTGTCTTGCCTGTGGCCCCTTGTATAGGAGTTTGATGGTTTGAGAGGGGGCGCACTGTCTCTTGTAAAACTGAGTAAGTTGCCCCGGTGTCCACCAAAAAATTTGTGGATGGCCCCCTACTTCTAGCATTATCATAAGGGAATGAATAGCAAAGGGGAGTGGAGCCTCAGCCCCATCAATCTAATTCTAACAGAACTGGAGCATAAGGTTCTTTGTCAGTCTCCTTCTTTCTTTTGGGGCATTTATTCTCCCAATGCCCCAAATCCTCACAGTAGCACACTGGTCAGACTTCAGAGGGATACGGGTTCTTCTATCCGCATCCAGTCTACGTGGGGCCCATCTATTTCCTTTGAAACAGGTTTTGTTTCTGATTCCCCTGTTGCTCTTGTAGGGCTCAGACCAATACCTTGGCTATTTTCTTGGAACTTCAGGTCTCCACATCATCCTGATTATTATAAACTCTTTCAGCCACCTCCACTAACTCAGATAGGAGCTTTCCCTCAAATCCCTCAATTCTCTGCAACTTTTTCTTTATATCTGGGGCCGACTGAGAGACAAAAGCAATGTTAATGGCCCTCCTATTTTCAGGAGCCTCCTGGTCTATGGGTGTATATAGCTGATAGGCCTCCATTAGCTGCTTTAAAAAGGCAGCAGATGTCTCATCTGACTTCTGAATAGTCTCACTTACCTTAGAGAGGTTGGTGAGCTTCTGGGCTACATCCCTGAGCCCCTTCAGCAGAGTCTGGTGATAATTGATGAGAGGTCCCTTACCTGCATCTGTATTAGGGTCCCAAAATGGCCTTGTGCTGGGAAAGGCCACCAGTATTTCTTCAGGGTCAGTGGTAGGTTGATCATTGTGCCCCAAAATGTGCTTCTCTCAAAATTCTTTTCCTTTCCTTTGAAGTGAACAACATCTGCAACAGCCTTTGATAGTCATCCCAGACTGGCTGGTGGGTATAAAAGATTGATTCCAGCAAAGAAATTAAAGCCTGGGGTTGATCAGAAAAGGACGGATTCTGCTGCTTCCGATTATAAAGATCAGTAGTAGTGAAAGGAACATTAACCAAGAATGGGACAGCATTCCCACTAGCTGTGGGTTGAAATGTCTGCCATAAGGGCAGAATGGGGGCAGAGGATGGTTGTACTGGTGAGCCTGCTTCAGGTAAAGGATCCATTTTACTAGGGGTAGCTTGGTAGGGGTGCCCACACCAAGTGTGTGTGGGGCTGGATACATGGTCTAGAGCTGATTGACCTCGGGCAGGTGGGGGAGTTGGGGGTTGTTCTGGATCCAGCTCAGGAGCTATAGGAGGGCATGGAAGGTGTCTTCTATGCATCCAAAGAGTTCCCAATCATCAGAACTTTCTGGTAAAATTGGATACAACTTCCCTTTTCCTTCCCTTTTGTTCCTACGATTCCCTCATTCTTATCTTGCCCCCCCTTCTGATTTGGGGCCTTCCTAGGCTGATTCACTAGATTAGTTTTATTCTTTTAATTCTTTGTACAGATCTTCAGATGGGGTGGATCATCAATACAAGTATCAATCCATACTAAAATATAAGAAATTTGGTCCAGGTGCCCTGGGTTCCGAAAACAATCCTTTTGATCCAGTATGCTATCTGAAGATTTGAAGTACCCTCAGGGAGCCAATCTACTCAAAAAGTGGGCCACTCTAATTCACATAAAGTTCTTAAGAAAGGAGCATTAACTGTATCCAGGGTGGCACCTGTAGCTCAAAGGAGTAGGGTTCTGGCCCTATATGCCAGAGGAGGTGGATTCAAACCCAGTCCTGGCAAAAAACTGCAAAAAAACCAAAAACCAAAAAACAAAAAAAACCCCTTTGTATCCATAAAAGAGAGTTCTCTGCCTGAAATCTTCAAAACTTTCCAAAATATGAGAAAGGGTTTTTTTGCAGAGGATAACTGTCCCATGTTTTATAATATTCTATAATAACCTTACCCAGTGTAATTGACGATCTATCGATGGGTGATGGTTAGGCCCCCAATTTAGGTAGAAGTAAAAAGCCTTTTTTGCTAAGGGTTCCAATAGTACTATACTAGCCAAGTCTTGGAAGGGTTGAACCTGTATCCTCAATGACTTGTTTCTGGTCCTAGGTAAATTGGGCGGGGGGGGGGTGTCCTAGGAGGGTAAGTTAAAAGGGGTGGATTTCAAGAGTCTATCGGTGCCAAAAGCTGAAGGGTATATAGGGTGAACAATGTAGGAGGCATAAAGCTCTGAAAGATCCCAATATGCCCTCAGGAGAACAAATACTCCCCTTTTTATATCAACAGGGTGGGAGTCAATTGTTTTCCCTTGTCCTGCCCCAGTGGGAAAAGGGAAGGGATGAAAGAATAGGTGGACTAACAGATCTACTGGATGGGATTTTTGGATCCACCACGGAATAATACTATGACTAAAATTAATCCAACTATTTTCCTGCAGATTATGACATCCTTGTGTCCAGCACCCTGGCAGGTGCCATACATAATATCCTCATTCAGAAGTGCACCTATATCTACCATTACTAAAAGAGCAATGAGGGTGTTGAGAAAGACAATACCAACACCTAATATGAATTTTACAAAACGAGCAGTGAGCTGGGGGGTAAAAACATTTAAAGAGGGACCTAACTTCCTCAGGAAAGACCTGTCCTATTATAGAAAAGAAGTCCAACCTTAAAGGGGGCATTCACAAAAAGCATGAATTAGAGCAAAAATAGTCATAATAATTAGATGGACCCAACCAGTGCAGTTCTTTCAGTAGGAATCCATGATACAGGGGTCACAGTATATATTCCAATAGCAAACACTATACAAGCAATCCCTAGTATAATCCAACAAATAATATAAGAAATGGGATTGACAAATGATGGTAGTGGATCTCATGGGGTCATAGTAAGCAAACTAAGAAAAAGGTAAAGAGACAGATTTCATCAGGATGAAAATTAGAAAGAATTCCTTATAGGAAAAGATCAGAAACCCAATAAATTATGTGTTCAACAGAGTTTGACTTTGAATGAGTCCAGTCTTCTATGAGACAGGTCACAAACTGTGAGAAACAGCACATCAAACAAACAGATGACATGAACAAAGAATACACTAGGGTTGCACCTAGTCTACCTTTTTCAACCCTGTCTTGGCAATAGGCTGGGCTGTATAAATCCCAAACCATGTTGATCACTCTATCTTGGCAATAGGCTGGACCCAAGGGTCGATTTTGCCACTTAAATGTATGATAGAGTTTTGGACCAGAGCATAATCTGAGGACCAATTTCACCATTTAGCCGTATGACAGGGTTGTGGACCAGGACAGCTTTCCTTCAGCACACACCATTCACTCACTCATATTCAACATACAGAAGACCCGACTTGGGCTCCCTATCAAGCCCCCAGATGAGTACTGGGCTGCATCCTGCTACCTATGTGATCTTTGACAGACTTACCAGTAAGAACCCAGACCCAGATGACTCCTTTTTTCCTTTTAATTTTGTTTAATCTAAAGAGAATTGAACCCAAGGACTTGGGTTGGCCTCAACCCAGGGCTGAAGTACGTCTCTCAGTGGCCACCCCCTGGAAAGAAACCACGTTGTCCCTGGTCACACCTATTTGTCTAGGTGGTCCCACTCTGGGGAGAATAGGGGGAGAATCTGGGGCCTCCAGATGTTATACACTGCAAGATTAAAAGACCACTAGGGACACCAATTAATTAAAGCCAATTTTAAGAGTCTTTATTAGGTTGGGCAACCAACTGCCCCTCTATGTGGACACAGAGGGAACAGTACTAGGCGTGAAAAGGAAAGAGTTTATATAGAGTAAATTGTCTATACCATCAGGGGCTATGTGTAGTCTAGCCAGTAAGCAAGTGATCGGCAGCATTACAACACTTGTGGTTACAACCATCATGGGACTGGATAAGGAACAATTTTATTTCTGGACAATGGGTCAGGCAATAATTATACCAGCCACACTGGTGGCTACTCTTATCCCTTATTTTATTTTTGCTACTTTACTTCCTTCTTTCAAGCAAGAGCAAGGGGTTACAGGGGGTTTCTTATCCCACCTCAATATTCTAATTCTAAGTGCTGTATATTTCTTTTCTTTCTCATCATTTTGACCCATGTTACAATTGCTTATTTCATTGGTTTTTGCAAATAAACACTTATTGAATTAATTTCTTAATTCTATCATTGTTTTGTTTAATTTTCTGCTTTTGTGTTTGCTATTATTAACTTACTTTCCTACTTAACTTTGCTTGCTGTCACTTTTATAAAGCATCTCAGCATAATTCTTTGTCTATACTACCTTCTAAATTTGCCTAAGAATTGCTCCCACTGTCATCACTTTCTAAATCATCTTTAGATTTAATTTTATTTTCTCTCTGATCCAAATTATGCAATTTTTAATTTTTTTTTTGAGATAGAATCTTACCTTGTCATCCTCAGTAGAGTGCTGTATTACCATAGGTCATGGCAACCTCAAACTCTTGAACTAAAATATCTCCTTGCCTTCCAAGTAGCTGGGACTACAGGTGCCCATCACAGTGCCCGCTATTTTTAGAGACAGGCTCACTCTGACTCAGGCTGGTCTCAAACTTCTGAGCTTGGGCAATCCACCAGCCTCAGCCTCCCAGAGTGCTAGGATTACAGGTGTGAGCCACTATGCCCAGCAGAGATTCTTTAACTTCTATACAAATATTTTGTTTTATAATTTTTACAGAGTAGCAAAAATGAGTATCTTATAAATTTTCTTTTTGATTATTAAGATTTAATTTGTAGACTATTATGTGATTAATTTTCTTAATGTTTAAGGGAATTGAGAAGGAAGATATATTCACTACTGTTACAAAATTTGACATATATTTACTTTTTTGTAAAATGGAAATATCCTTTTTTCTGGTAATTCTAGAAATATATGCTTGTTTTCATGAAATTCAAGTACTTACTATAGAAAGGCGTACTATATAAAAATACACACATTCTAGAAAACAACTTTTTTTCAATGAAAAACATATTGTGGACATCTTTAAATTTCAGTTTTTAACGTCTGTAACCATTACATAGGAATGCGTAGATATATCATAGTTCATTTAAGTAATCTTTTAAATCATTCATTGCTGCATTTTTTCAGCAGACTTGAAAAAGCTTTTATTTATCAGGTTTTGTGCTGAACACAGATGACACAAGAGTAAAGAAGACACTCTCATTCCCTTTTTTAAAACAAATTCTCATTATGAAAATAAAGCTCCAGTGCGTATCCTATTGTGAACATCTTTGTGCATTTGCCTAATTATTTGCTTCAAATAACTTCCACAAGTACTCTTTGGACCAAAGGAAAAGCACCTTTAAATGCTGTCACTTATCATCCAAGTTTCCTACACCAGTTTACTCTTCCAACACTCTTAACATAGCAGTTAGGGATTGGGTTGGACTGTACTCTGGGTACAGAGACAGGAAAAGAAAGAAGTCCAGGCTGCTTTGGGGGCTCCTGACTAGCTGATAACCATTCTGCCTTTCTGCTCCACTCCCCTAACATTCTCGGCCATCTCACTTCTTAAGCTTTGCTCTTGGGTTTTTACCTGTTACATCCACGTTGTGGTACAAAGGAGGTGAGGTCAAAGAGCCAAGGGTCCATGCCCCCAGTGAGGCACTTTCTTTAAGTAGACTCTGCAGAAACTACCAGCCTCACTCCTGCTTCCATCTCATTGGATAGAACTTAGTCACATGAACACCCAGAGCTTCAGTGGTGGCTCCAAATCCCAGTAGTAAAGTTAAAAAAAAAAAAAAAAAATGAGTGAGCAAGCTGGCTGTCCCTGCCACATACACCAGCAAACTGTAGGGACAATGTTTCTAATATTTGCCCTTATAAAGAAATAGCAACTAATTATTTTATTTATTTATTTGGTTTTTTAAAGAGTAAACAGCACAAGTTTATTTCTCACAGTTCTGGACACTGATCTGAGGTCAAGGTTGGTTTCTCTCCGGAGGAATCTCTCCTTGGCTTGCAGATGGTCACTTTCCTGCTGTGTCCTGCATGCCTTTTCTCTGTGGGCATACATCCCTGGTGTCCAACTCATTATCATTTTAAATGCATGTTTGATTTTTTTCCCCCACTGGACATATTTTTATATACTTGTTTTTGATATTTCTACATTCTGTTTACAGTGTTTGCTCATTTTATTTTCCTATTGAGTTATTTACTTTTTTTGTTGTTGTTGTTGATTGTTAAAGAGTTTTTTAAGGCATAAAAATACTAAAACTTTGATATTTACTTTGTTAGCAGTTTCCAATTCATTGTTTAACTTTTAATTCTATCTTTGGTGCTTTCTGCTAAAGAAAAAATTGGTTTCATTCATTATGGTCGAGTATTTTTTTCTTTTACTTTACAGTTTTTTACTTTCTGGGTCATTTTAGAAAGGTCTTCTTTCCTTCTAGCTTGTCAAATATCCTCCTTCATAGATGCTTTTAAATAGACTATAGTATTAATTTTACTTAAATGGAGTTTTTTTAAAATTTCCACTATTGTTAGGCTTCTATAAATATTTTTCTTTCGATTTCAGTCTTTTCTCTATATTTTAATAAACCTGTTTGTTCCATAGAGGTTCATAGTCACTGGACTCTAACCTTTGTCCTTTATCATTATAACAAGGTCCCCTTTATTCAAACTTTATTTCTTCCTTCTATTTTGTTGTATATTAAGGTATTAACATTTCTGTGTATGTGTGTTAATGTTACTGCCTGATTTTTAAGTGTCTTTTAGTCTTATCTGTCACTTACTTGGTCACTTAAAGTCTTTTACAACCTTTGTTGGTTATAAATTGAATTCAGAGATATGAAACAGAAAATCCAAGTATTTTGTTGAAACAAAATGGTTATTTTCTTTCATGTTACAAAAGTCTAAATATAGAGCAACTAGAGCTGGTATATAATATCATTGGATACCCAGGCTTTTGGTGCCATTTCTAAGGTGTGGTCTTTTTTCTCTTTGTAAGCAAGATGGCTAAATTAGGGGCTGGAGGAAGGAAGGATTGACCTCGAGAAGAAACACCATGACAGTATTAGGAAAGCAAAATTCACACAGCAGTACTCAGCACAGTCACACTTCTGCTCATATTGCAATGCCCAGCCCTGCTCCATACACCTTCTACTACAAGAAAGACTTGTGGCTTTTAAAAAGACATACAGGAAAACCCTACACAATTGGAATTCTGTTAGTTTATTAGAAAGAGATAATGGATATGGGATATATAGTCTTGCCCCATTTTCTTTCTTACAGTCCCTTCCCAGGTTAGTGTAAATGTATCTTAAATTAATTATGTTTTTCAATGGAAAATTTTCAACCCCTTGTGAATCTGAAACTATAGTTGTTACATGTGAAAGTTCAAATTTGCCTTGCTTGGATCATAAACTTTCCCACTCAAAACTCTGTAGCTATTTTTTAAGTTTCATTGAGATATATTTTTGTGAGATATGACAATTAAGCTTACGAATTTGCCACCATGCACTTGCATTGGCAACACTGTAAGGTTTCAGCTCAGTAAGGTTTCAGAACCTTGCTATATCAGTGTCTCACAGTTGTGTTTGTCTTGATGTGTGGCAGTGTCTTGCTGAGTGGCATTCATTATTGTTGTTTTGTGTTTTTGTGGGCTGTCACAAGAATGTTGGAACTTGAATTAGGAGTAGTGAACTAACATTAAATTTCTTGTTAAACTTGGCAAGAGTGAAAGTGAAATCAATGATAGGTTAGTCTAAGTTTATGGGGATAATGCCATGAAGAAAACAGCAGTGTACAAATGGATTAAATGTTTTTCCTAGGGGAGAGAAAGCATCACTAATGAAAATAGGTTGGGAGATCAGTAAGGAGCAGAACTGACAAAAACATTGCAAAAATTCATCCAATTGTGGGCCAAAATAATTGGCTGACTGTGAGAAGAATTGCAGACCAAATAAACATTGATAGAGAAACAGGAAAATCTTGACTGAAATTCTTAGCCAAGAGCTCATGACTCTTGCATCACAACAATGCACCAGCTCACATGGCACTGTCTATGAGGGACATTTTAGCTGGTAAACAAATAATTGTACTGGAACATCATCCCTGTTCACCTGATCTGGTCCCCAATGACTTTTTTCATTATGTGAAGATAAAGGAAATACTGAAAGGAGGACATTTTGAAGACATTCAGGACATGAAAGGTAATATGATAGCTTTGATGGCAATTCCAGGGAAATTGCTTTGAAGGGTGGACTAGGTGCAGGCATCAGTGCATAGCTTCCCAGAGGTGACCATAATTATATTTAGCAGTGAGGTATGTAGCACTTTTGTTAGGATGAGTTTGCAAAACTTAATTGTCAAATCCTTTGTATATAGTGAAAAATTCACTTGTTTGAAGTGTATAATGTAGTGGATTTTTGCACATTCATGGCATTGTGCACCCCCAACAACAATCTATTTTAGAATGAGTTCATGACCTCAAAAAGAAATCCCATTTACATTAGCAGCCACTCTCATTTCCCCGTCCTTGATCCTGGCAACCACTGATCTATTTCTGTCTCTATGGATTTACCTATTCCACTTCATATAAATGGAACCACACAATATATGGCTTTTTGTATCTGGCTTCTTTTACTTACTGTTTTCAAGGTTTTTCCATGTTTTACCATATATTTGTACTTCATTCCTTTTTGTTGCTGAATAATATTCCATTGTATGGACATTTTGTTTATCAGTTCTCTACAATTACCATACTATTGCTGGACATTTGAGTTCTTTCCTTTTTTTTTTTTTTTTTTTTAGATGTTATGAATATGCTATGAAACTTCATGTGCAAATTTTGAGTGGGTGTATTTGTTCATTTCTCTTAGGAATATATCTAGGAGGAGAAATGCTGATTCATAGCTTAACTCTATTTTTAACCTTTTGACAAGCTGACAATTTTCCAAAGTACCTGCTCCATTTACATTCTCACAATAGTCTACAAGTTCCAATTCCTCTGTGTCCTTGTCAAAGCCTACCATTGTCTGTCTATTTTTTTTTCTTAAAATATTGGTTTTATTTATTTCTGGAATTAAAAACTATCCTGTAGCCATAAGAGTTAGATGGAGAAACAGTATTGTTAAATCCCCTGGAAAGGCATTAATTCCATAGTAAAATTTGAAACCTTTGACATAGCTGAGGTAGTTGGAATTACTTTATGAAAAGGATGAAAAGAAAACTGAGGAACATTCAGTAAGCATTACTCTCTCAGCAGGACTTTGTCACTCCTTTGGCAGGATGTATCTATCCGTAAAGCAAGGTAGCTACTAATATCTGGTCTTTTTAGAAACAGTAATAGGAGTAGAGTAAGATAGCTGAGCTTGAGCTTCAGAGTTATGCTTAAGGGATTTTTAAATCTGCTCTGGTCTCACTTGAAACTGAAGAGATTTATTTGAAGATATCTCTTGTAATTCTTCCAAAAGTCAGGTTCGGAAGTGAATATCTGGGTTAGCCTAGGCAGCTTTCACATTAAACCTCTCAGTGTGAGTTACAATGAAAGAATATTGTTGTCTGGTTTATTCTCAAGGCTGGTTTATTCTCAAGGCTGGTTTATTCTCAAGGCTCAACAGGACAGTTTTGTGACAAGATTTAAGAAGCTACAAGGTATTTTACAGCATATTACATGAAACTGGTAATGCAAAGGCAAGGCATATAGAAACTGGTAATCCACAGCAAGGAATAAAGAATTCCTATTATGTTTGCTATTTTGTGGTATAACAGCCTGTACGTCTGAGTCCTTATAAAGCTATTTTGCAGCTATTTTGCTTGTGGCCAGTCCAAGTATAGGATAGATATACCTAGACTTCCTCAGCTGGGTTACAAATATCTTTTATAATCCTTGGATAATAGAGCTTACTTAACCAGCCAGAAAAATATAAATATACATTTTTTTTTTTTTTTTGTAGAGACTGAGTCTCACTTTATCACCCTTGGTAGAGTGCCGTGGTAGCATCACACAGCTCACAGCAACCTCCAACCCATGGGCTTAGGGGATTCTCTTACCTCAGCCTCCCAAGTTGCTGGGACTACAGGTGCCCACCACAATGCTCAGCTATTTTTTTGTTGCACCTTGGCTTGGGCCAGGTTTGAACCTGCCATCCTTGGTATATGGGGCTTGCACCCTTACCCACTGAGCCACAGGAGCCACCCATAAATATACAATGTTTTGGAATGACATTAAGGACTGGACACATCAAATATGAAGTAGTACCTGGGAATGGAGATAATAGAATTTCAGCCTTCTTTAAATCAAGTTTCATACTATCTTTGAGCATATAATACAAATCACACAAGATAGGCAACTGTGGTGATTACATGACCATTTAAAATACGTAAGTGCTCCCCTGGTCCTGACACTTTTTGGTACTATAATATAAATCTATTTTAAGATATCTGTGTAGCTTACTATGGAAATAAATTTTAGAAATTAGTGAGGTTTATAATTGCCACACCATACTACCTTAGACAAATTTTTAAATTATAAAACTCTTCCCAGTGTATTATGAGATGTGGGATAACAGGATAATAATTGTTTCATAAAGTGCATTGAGTTCCAGGGGCAAATAGTGATGGAAATTAACTGTTCTAATTTGTTCCATCTTCATGATTACAGACATTACTGGGCAGGATGGGTAAACAAAGCAAATAAAGCAAGCGCCTCCTCCCCCAATCATTTCATCAGATGCAGCATTTTGGCATCATTAGAATATATGCAGGTTGACTTAATTCAATGACATGGGTTGTAGCTGGCAGCAGCAAATCTTTGCAATTTAAGCCCTTCTTCCACAGTGACTCCAAGTATCTTAATCCCTCAACTACACCGTGGTGTTCACTGCAACACCCTTTTTCTTTTTTTTTGTTGGGGATTCATCTGCAACATTCCTGAAGCTTTCACATTTTAATCTGACACCTCTCTTTAAGGCAGGGAACTGTTAAAAGCTATCTTCCTCTTTGCTAATCCAGGCCACCAGTAGCTTAACTGTTAGTTACTACATAAAAATAAAACTGTGCTCCCAAGCACTGATTGAATATGTGCCCAGATCCCTTTTCAGAGCATTAGTTCCCTGAGATAAAAAAGAGGTCCTAACCAATTGCTTTCCTTACCAATGACCTCAGCGCAGTGTACATAATGTCCTTTGCAGCAAAAATCAAGAGGTCAGGCAACCTTGGTCATCCCGGCTAGTTGATCACTACATACAAGCTGATCCCAAATTAAATATTGCAATCATAATCCCAAGTAATTATTCCAGGTTAGCACACTGAGTTCTTGCAAAATGCTAGAAAAAGTGAGAAATCATCAAAGCAAAAAGTTCACCTTTTAAAACTTGAGGAAAACATCAAGGAAGAGGAAATAAAACCCTTCTCTCCTGAATTCCTCATGAAATCTGATGGCTATCTTCACAGCCTTGGTTGACAAAATCCAAAGTCCTCAATGGCCCGATTTGAGGAATCTGTTTTCAAGGTGACTGTCAAGAAGAGTTTTCAGGCTTTTTGCGAGGGCCCATGAACTCCAGTCTTTCAATAAGAATTTCTTTCTCCTTTGTTGCTTTCTGAACACACTGCTGGTAATGCTTGAAGAGGAAAATGACTTCTTGGTGCACAGATCTCAGAGCTGTCCCCCTTGAGAAACTTGTCAGCAAACCAGCAATTGAAGCACTGGTTGTACTCATGTTTCATGTCCATGCAGGCCTTTCCTGGGTTGTTCATGGCTACAGTCTGTCTGTCTGTCTGTCTTTTGTACTACACCCATCCTAAAGTGAAGTGGTATCTCAATGTAGTTTGATTTGCATTTCCATAATTGCCAAAAATACAGGAGCATCTTTTTACATGTTTATTGGCCATTTATATGTCTCCTCTGGAAACATGTCTATTCAGATTGTTTGCCCATTTTTTCGCCTTTTATTGTGTTATTTGTTTTCTATATTGAGTTGTAAGGGTTTTTTTCTACTGTGTTTCCACGAAAATAGGACACTGTCTTTTTTTTTTTTTTTCTTGCAGTTTCTGGTCAGGGCTGGGTTTGAATCCCACCATCTCTGGCATATGGGGCTGGTGCCCTACTCCTTTGAGCCACAGGCACAGCCCGACACTGTCTTATATTTATTTTTTCTCAAGAAGACACACTAGGGCTTATTTTCAGGGGATGTCTTACTCTCTGTGCCAAAATGCATGGTATGGCTGTGCAGATATGCTGCATAGCCACACCCATCACTAGGTCTTATTATTGGGGTAGGGCTTATATTTAACAAATGCATAGAAATCCTACTAGGGCTTACTTTTGGGGTAGGTCTTATTTTCAGGGAAACATGGTATATTCCAGGACCAGGTCTTTTGTCAGATATATGATGTGTGCATATTTTATCTCATTCTGTGAGTTGTCTGTTTAATTTCATAATAGTGTTACTGGATGCACAAAGTTTTTAATTTTGATTGTTTAGTTTTTTCTTTTGTCATGTAAGTATTTAGTGCTATAACTAAAAAACCATTGTTTAACTCAAGATCACAAAGATTTACTTCTGTATTTTCATTTTCCTTACATATAAATGAGGATACTATTTATAGTACCTCCCTCATGTAACTGTCATGTGGGTAATACATGTAAAATCCTTAGAATGATGCTCTCTAAATAATGACTTCTTGGTAAATAAATGTAAGGATGAACATTATTATCACTGACGCCATTTTTCAGAATATTAATTCTGTGCATTCTCTTTAAAATATGGATTCAATTTTTATATTTATATTTAATTTCCTTGAAATGCTCTCCCTTCTTGCCCATTTCATCCCACCCTGTTTTTTCTTCTTCTCCGTCTATTCTTATGATCGTCTCTTTTTGATCCATAGAGTTGGACCTTGCTCTCTAGTTGATGCCTATTTCAGGAGGGAGAAAAAAAAAAGCATTTCACATTTAGTGTAGACCATTTCCACTGAATGTAGTTTTGCACCTATTTTTTAATTTTCTTTATATACAACTACTTTTAAAGGGCCTTTGCTGAGTGTACTCTGTTTGCATTTTATAAAACTACACAGATCTGATTTTGACTTGCCACACTCCACTTGCCCCCACACACCCCCACCCCCGTGTACCTGAGCATGCTGTGGTGATCACATTGCCTGGGCCCAGCAGAGGGCAGGGTGCTGTGCAGGGATGGGGAGGTGGAGGTGGGGTTCCCATTCCATTCCTTTGTCTTTGCAGACTTCTGCCTAATATTCCTTTTTATTCCTGAGGCATCCCCATTCATTTTCCCTGCTTGCTGACCTTTGCTAAAATATTTAAATAATTCCTCTTGGATGTTCTTCCTAAGTTTTTCCTGTTTTTGTCTCTGACAAAAGTGCTGTGTTTGAAGGGACATTTCCTAGAATGTGCCACCATCAACACTTCTTCAACAACTTTTGATGTTTTACTGTTTTCTGGCACTTTCAGGCCCTATATAAAGTGGGACGAAGGGAAGAGGGAAGAAGCAGGGGGTCGCCCTCCAGTCACCTTGGAAAATACTTGAACAAGTACAGGAGATGACCAGCGTCCCATTCTTTCACAGATGCAGGCCCCACAGGGTAGAGATCTGATTGGTGGGGAGAGGCATGAACATCTTTTCCCTTCCTCTTGGCTGTGTCTCTGTTTCATAAAGTGTTACTTACTGAAGCCTGAGTAGATTCTCTTTAGCCACATTCCACCTTCTTTGTACCAGAGGCTGATTGATGTTCAGCCAATATCTTCCACTATAACCTTTAGAGTTGTCCATGGCCTGTGTCTGTCATGGTAGGTCCATGCACATGTCTGGATGATAAATATTTTGAATAGCACCCTGCTCATAACACAGCCAATTACTCCCAGATATCTAAATATAGTTATTTTCAGCCTAAACTTTGCTGCTCTTATGAGCTTTCTTCTAAGCTGGACTTGCAACTACAGGCTAGGTTAGCACTGGAAGAAGTCTCTATCGGCTGGAATATGAAATCTGTGGCATAGCTGCTGATTCTGACTGCATTGAATAATTTAATTTAATAATCATTTTTATTTTCCCTCTGCGTAAATTTTCCCTGAGAGGAGGTTAGGCTCATTGGGAGGTGAATTCATTCTCTCAAGTCATTATGGTTCCAGTTAGTGCTCTGGGGCTATAATTAATTAAACTATACTCAAGTTCCCTAAAAATGAAATTTCCTATATCCCTAGTGGAACTTGACATTAAAACCGCATAGACCCAGGCATGAATATGCCCAAACTCAAGTCTTTTTTGAGGCTTATATGGTCTGTCGTTTTTCTTTCTTTCTTTCTTTCTTTTTTTTTTTTTTTTTTTGCTTCCAGACTGTCCTTCTGGAGGTATCATATGAGTGGGGGCATGGTAATGGTGATGTTTCCTTTCATTTATGTATTTTATATTTTTTTCTGATCTAATGGTTGTATCTGGTAATAATATCTGAGAAGAAGGTGATAGACAGTAAAAAAAGAGGAAGTATCCTTTATTTTAATTAAAATGCTAACATAAGGCACGATC
This sequence comes from Otolemur garnettii, assembly GCF_000181295.1. NCBI lineage: Eukaryota > Metazoa > Chordata > Mammalia > Primates > Galagidae > Otolemur > Otolemur garnettii. The sequence continues at coordinate 13,289,109 of NW_003852423.1, forward strand.
ATTGAGTGATTGCATTATAAAGCTGCTACTTGTTCTGCCATAGTTAAGTGTGATTTGATGAGTACATTATAAGCCTCTATTCTCAGGGGTTTATATCTTGGCCAAAATAGTCCCTCCAGGCTGAAACTTGGCAGACATCTCAGCCTAATTACAGTCATTTTCCTTTTTGGATTAAGAAAATGGAATTATTACAGTGCTTTAACCCCTTCTCCCCATATTTTCAAAGATCTGTATTTATATCCACATAAATTGTGGGCTTTTGATTCTTTCAAGTAAAATGGCGACTTAGCAAGAGCCAAAGGATTTCCTTAGTACCAATGAGTTCCTTGATTCAGGGATTCCAGTAAGAAAGACTCAACCTTGCTCAAGATTTTGTAGCAAAGAGACAAATAAATCACTGAATGCGATTCATGGATATGTCAAGAAGGCCAGCGCTACAATTTTGCAGCCTTCAGTAAATGGGTGAGATATATCCCTGTTCCCAAGTCCCAGGCTCATAGCCATCACAGACTTTCAGCTATTCCCCCAGAATTGTCCTACCATATATTCTACCTCTCTTTCCCCCATTCATTCATGTTTACTCATCAACAGAGGTGGACAAAATCTAAAGGGGAGAGAGGAGATTGAAGGTGTCTCTGCTGTAATAGGAGCAGTCTTGGGTCAACATTCTTCTTTGTATCCTGTGTTGTTCTCTTCGACATCTCAGAATAGCTTTGATGGCCTCCAAAGAGCCACATACATAACTTGTTTGTTTACCCAAATTATCAACTTTGGTATTACTTTTGCCAGAGTTATTGGAAACACCAATGACTATGGATAATGTTTAAATTTTCCCCATTCCTTGGATGTACTTAGGGGGTTTTGACACAAAATTTTATTTCTTGCCTTTTGTGTCCCCCCATTTGACTCTTTTCATTACTTGAAGCATGCCACCACCTCTTAACTGTGTATACACAAATACCTGTGTATACATGACCCTCCTGTGCCTTTGTTGACTGGTTTATTTTTATGTATATTGTTATCTCTTCAAACTGGAAAATTTTACTTCTTGCCTTTTATGTCCCCCATTTGACTCTTTTCATTACTCAAAGCATGCCACTACCTCAATGAAAGTATGGGAGAGGGTACACAGAGCCCTTTGTGGAACTTTTAGGTGGTTTCCTTAACTCAAACAATGATCAACAAAGTTTTGTGAAGAAACATGTGAAGTTTCTGCATTACGGCTTGGAATCCCCTGGGCTCTTGCTTAAAAATCTCTCTAGGTATAAGTCATGAATATGTAGCATGCATACTGATGCTGAATGTAGCATTGTAATATAAATAGACTATATGGGCTTTTCATAAAAGCAACAGGAATTGGTAAAAAAGTAAAATAAAATAAAATAAAAACACTACTCCATTTTCTACATAGTGCAGCCTATTGAGAATACTGTGGAATCAAAACGTTGACGATGTTTGAAGAAGATTTTGCTGAATCAGTTCCTTCCAGGAGGTTGGCATGAATGAGGAAGGCTGTGTGGAGAGAGCAGCAGCTCAGGCATACTCTCAGCTGTCAAGGATTTCATTTGCTGGGAAGGTTTGGTATTTGTGTGAGTGCAGGGAAAAAATAAGGTATGTCAATGGTACATAACAAGGAAGCCTACAGCAATTAAATTAGAAACTAAAAAGGTTTTGAATGGAAAAACTGAATACATTTCAATTGAACACAATTCTATCGAAGACTATTAAATTACCACCTTTTAACAGAAGCAGCACAAACAATGTGATAATGAGCTATGGAACCAAAATTTAGAACAGATAAACTAGAAAACTTGCAGGTACCCCCGTGTAGAAAATACACAGTGCTGATGATATGAAAATATGAATTATTTATATATTCTTTAAATGTAGCATGTAAATTTGCTTGGAATTAATTTCTGCTGGGAAATCACTGCTTAGTAAACATGGATGTCTCTTAGGGTAATATTTTTCCTACTAAATATTATTATTATTATTTTATTATGCTTTTTATATGGGGAAGAAAAGAAGATGAAAATATATGCAAGGTTGAAAACTGAGAAGTTATAGTCACACTGGGAAATTAGGTCACATATATATGTGTGTGTGTATTATACATGTATATGTGTATTATAATTTCAACATGTAATCAACATACAAATTACCAATGAGATTTTTTTTTATATTATATTTTCAAACTCTGGGGTGTATTTTACATTTTCAGCAGATCTCAATTCAGACTAGCCATATAGCCTCAGTTCCCTCATGTGATTAGAGGCTACTTTATTGGACAGGACAAATTTAGATTAATTCAGATTCTTTACTCTCATGTAAAAGTAAGATGGAATAAGTATGTTCAAATGATCAGTCAGTAAATTCTTGGTTCTTCTTAAGTACAAGTATACTTCATTTTATTGTGCTTCACAAATACTGTGTTCAACAGCATGTGCTCACTTTGTGTCTCTTTATCTCTTTATGTCTGGTAATTCTCACAATATTTAAAATTTTCGTTCTTTTTCTTTCCCTCTCTTTCTTCTTCTTCTTTTTTTTTTTTTTTTTTTTTGAGACAGTCTCACTTTGTTGTGCCCCTAGCAGAGGGCTATGGCATCATAACTCACAGCAACCTCAAATTCTTGGGCTCAAATGATTTTCTTGCTGGAACTATAGGCATCTGCCACAACACTCAGCTATTTTTAAAGATAGGGTCTCACTCTGGCTCAGGCTGGTCTCTAAGTCATGAGCTCAGGCAATCCACCCACCTCGGCCTCCCACAGTACTGGTATTATAGGTATGAGCCACTGGGCCTGGCACAATACTTAAAAGTTTTTGATTATTATATCTGTGATCAGTGATAATTACAGATATAATAATACTATTGTAATTGTTTTGGGGTGTCACAAACCATGCAATAAAAGATAAATAGTACACTTAATAGACAAATGCAGCTGTTTTGACCTCTTCTGTCATCAGTTCTTCCCCCATCTCGCTCCTTTTCCTCTGGCTTCCCTATTCCCTAATTTTGAAATATCCAAATTAGACCCATTCATAACTCTACAATAGCCTTTAAATATTCAAGTGAAAGGAAAAGTTAGATGTTTTTCACTTTAAATAAAAATCTAGAAATGATTAAGCTTAGTGAGGAAGGCATGTTGAAAGCCAAGATGGGCCAAAAGCTAAGCATCTTGCATCAAAGACTTAGTCAACTTATAAATGCAGAGGAAAAGTTCTTGAAGAAAATTCAAAGGGCTATTTCAGTGAACACAAGAATGATAAGAAAATGAAACAACCTTATTGCTGTTAGTGAGAAAAACCAGCCACAACATTCCCTAAAGGCAAAACCTAATCCAGAGCAAGACTTAACTATCTTCAATTCTTTGAAGGCTAATCTTACTGGAGTTAGGTGATATCTCAAAGTAGTTTTGATTTGCATTTCTCTGATAACCCAATTATAGCCTAAGAATATGGGGAGGGGAGAGGGGTGGATGGTGGAGGGACGGTGATTGAAGGGATCACCCCTATGGTTTATCTCACAGGGGTACACGTTTTTCTTACTAAAAGTAGAATATAAAGGCCTTAACACAATAACTAAGAAAATGACATGAAGGCTAAGTTAACCAGTTTGATGAAAGTGTTTCAAATTGTATATGAAAACACTACAATGTACCCATGATTGCATTAATGTACACAGCTATGATTTAATAAAAAAAAGAAAATTCTTTGAAGGCTGAGAGAGGCAAAGAAACTATAGAAGAAAAGTTTGGAGTTTGGGGTTTAAGGAAAGAGGCCATCTTCTCAACATAGAAGTGCAAGGTGAAGCAGCAAGTGCTGATGTAGAATCTACAGTAAGTTACCCAGAGGATTTGGCTTAAGATCATTCATGAAAGGGCTACACTAAACAACAGATTTTCAATGTAAATGAAACAACCTTCTGTGGAATGAAGATGGCATCTAGGATTTTCATAGCTAGAATGAAGTTAATGCTTGGCTTCTTAACTTCAAATGACAAGCTGACTCTCTTGTTAGGAGGTAACACAGCTGGTGACTTTAAGTTGAAGCCAGTCATCATTTACAATTATAAAAATCCTAAGGTTCTTCAAAATTATGCAAATCTACTTAGCCTGTTCTCTATAAATGGAACAACAAAGCCTGGATGACAGCACATATGTTTAGAGAGTGGTTTACTGAATATTTTAAGTCCTCTGTCGCTCAGGAGAAAAAAAGAAGATTCCTTTCAAAATATTACTGCTCATTGATAATGGACCTGGTCCATTATCTCTGGGATGGAGATGTACGAGAAGATTAATGTTGTTTTGATGTCTGCTAACACATCTATTCTGCAGCCCATGGATCAAGGAGTAATTTCAACTTTTAAGTCTTATTATTTGAGAAATACATTTTATAAGGCTATAGCCACTATAGCCAGTAATTCTTTTGATAGATCTGGGCAAAGTAAATTACAAAACTTTTGGACAAGATTCACCTTTCTTGAAGCCATTAAAAACATTTGTGACTCAGAGGAGGAGGTCAAAATATCTACATTCACAGGATTTTGGAAGAATATGATTGTAACTCTCACAAATGACTTTGAGGGGGTCAAGACTTCATTGGAGGAAGTCACTGCAGACGTGGTGGAAATAGCAAGAGAACCAGAGTTAGAAATGGAACCTCAAGATACTACCGAATTGCTGTAATCCCATGATCAAATTTGAATGGGTGAAGAATTACTTCTTAAGGAGGAACAAAGAAAGTTTCTAGAGATGGAATCTATTCCTAGTGAAGATGCTGTGAACATTTTTGCATGATAATCAAGGCTGTAGAGTATTTCCATAAATTGAGTTAATAAAGCAGTGATAGAGGTTTAGAAGATTGGCTCCAACTTTGAAAGAAGTCTACTGTGGGTAAAATGCTATCAAACAGTGTTGTACAGTACAGAGAAATATTTTGTGAAAAGGAGAATCCATCAGTGAGGCAAACTTATTTACGAAATTGTCTCAGCCACCCCAGCCTTTATCAACCACCATCCTGATCTGTCAGCAATCATCAACATCGAGGCAAGATCTTCCACCAGCTAAAAGATTATAACTCTCAGATGATCGTTAGTATTTTTTAGTAATAAAATATTTTAAAATTAAGTTGTGGACTTTTTTTTAGGAAGTAATGGTATTACACATTTAATAGATGACAGCATAGAGTAAAATAACTTCATAAACACTGGGCAACCAAGAAATGTGTGTGACTCACTTCAATGCCTCATTTACTTTATTGTGGTGGTCTGGAACCAAACTCAAAATATGTCTCAGATGTGTCTGTACACATTCTGGAATCACATCAACTCTAGTCTATGGATAAAGGAAAAAAAATAGACATATATATTATTTGTGGTTAGTATCCACAATGGGTACTTCACAGTAATTTTTTAAAGCTATCAAATGGTTTCTACTAATGGATTTCTTGGTTTTCTTGGGCCATTAGACATGATCTACCAGACACAACGCTTGCCCTGGCTGGGTACTTACAGGAAGAATTCTATGTTACTATACAAAAGTCTTGCATATAATCAGCACTCAATAAATACTTATGTGAGAGGCAGCAGAAAAAATGAGGGAGGAGCAGAGGGGGCACTGGAGGGAGAGGAAAGGGAAGGAGGGAAGGATAGAAGGAAGGAAAAAGAAAGGGCAGTGGAGGGAGGAATCCACTCTGTGGTTCCCCTCAGCCAGCTGTTCTTATGAATGGATACATAGAAAACATGGTGATGTGATGAAAGGACACGCAAAGTTCTGCTTATTTGGTTCTAAATTCTCCATTATTGGATCCTTACGTGAATCTGCTAGAGACTTTTCCATTTTAAACATGCTAAGGCAAAAGTTAATTGACCTGGTTTATATATTTTGGCTTAATGTTGCCAGAAAAGAGTAAATGTCTTAGAAACACATGCAGGAGAGGACACCTGTGACAGGGAAGAGGCTCCTGTGCTCTAGACCGAAGTGTGGCTGTGGTGTTTTCATACAGTCATGGAGCTGCCACAGGCCTGAGTCCTTAATGGAAGGACTGAGACAAATGTTTCTTACTCCCTGATTTTGCACAGTGTATGTGACTAAGAAAAAAATAACACTTGATTCTCTGCCCTTACTTCTCAACATTCAGGAAAGATCAGAAAAGAGCACGAAGCTAAGAGCCAGAAGGTATGTGATTAGGTTTGAGATCTGTCCCGGAGCAGATTGAGGTTAGCTTTTGTCTGGAGTAGGCTAAATGTCCCCTTTCCCCCGACTAATCCTCTGACCCCAAGGATGCTGTCTCTCCAGCAGATGCAGAGAAAGGCAGGACTCTGATGGGTCCTGTGCAGAGTCCAACAATGCCCTCCACTGCCCACCACGTTACCTTGACAAGGGTGGAACCAAAGGAGAAAGGAAGCCATGAAGATAAGTATGGGGTGGGGAGGAGAAGTGGGCAGGGCGGTGGTCTTGGAGAAGAAGAGATTTTGCTCCCTGAAAATAGTAACCCTGGACCTCTCTGCCTCCCAGCTGCTCATCAGTCCTCCCTCTCTGACCACCTCACTTCTCAGAATCATTTCTAGCCCAGGCTTGCTTGATCCCCATTTTATGCTGCCCAGATGTTCATGGCATCTCTCCACTACATGGGTCTCACGGCGTTGCCAGTGGAGGGTCAGCATAGGTCTCTGGTCATGGGGCTCAAAAAGTTTGCATGTTTGAACCGAGTTGAGGCAGCACAGGCAGCACAGAGTGGTGGTTAAAACTCTGGCTCTAGGGCCAGCTGGCCTGGGTTTGATTCCCAACTTTGCCACTTACTAGCTGTGTGACTTTGAACGATTTACAAACCTCTTAGTTTCCTCATCTTCCAAAATTACAAAATAATAACCTCTCTCTCATAGAGCTGTTGAGAGGGTTAAATGAATTAGTACATGTAACACATTAGAATAAAGTCCAACACCTCATAAGCACTCTGTAAGGGTTTGCTTTTTATTACAAGTAGTTTCTGGAAATCAGGTGCCACATATTATACTTTTGCTAACCTCTGTGGGCTCACCCCCGTACCGAATGCATTACAAATACATCATAACAGTTTTAACAAATAATTGATTCCCAGCTTCTTCATAGACTCTGATACCTGATGGTTACAGTTGTTCTGAGCAAGGTGGGCAAAGCTTGAAGCATTGCATGGATTCAAGCAATTTGAACCAAACCAATCAAAGCCAGTGCGGTAGTCAGGTAGCCTGAGTTCAAATGCCGGTTCTACTGTTTTTCAGTTGTGATACCCCAGGCAAGTTACTGAAAATTCCTGCACTGAAATTTTCTCATTTGTTTAATGGATGTAGTTTTGCCGTGAAAGTTAAATGTGGAAAAGTACTTAGCACCATCCCTGGCACATGGTCTGAACTTAATGTTAGTTATTCCCCTCTGTGCCTCAGTAAGGTTATGGAGTCCATGTCTGGAGTTAGAGCTGAAGATCGGTTTGCAGAAATTCTATCTTTGGAAGTGGAGTAGGGAACATGGGGCCGCTGGTTTGTTTTATTCTGACCTTATTCTGACTAACACCTCCCTCTCTGCCTAAGCTTTCTAGGAAACCTCTAAGTAACACTGCTGAATTCAGAGCTGTTCTTACATGCAAGGAGGTTAAGGATGGTCACAGAATTCCAAGGTGTCCAAGCTGGGCAGCATCTCAGCAACCACACATCCCTCCCCCACATCACAGTTCAAGAAACTGAATCCAGAAAGGGAAGCAACTGGTTCGACCAAATTGTTCAGCTAAGTGCTGCTTAGCGGCGGAAGAAAGCTACTCTATCTGTTGATCTTTATTAAACACCATGGCAATTCTGAATGAGGCCACAGGGCCTTTTCAAGTCTTTACCAAGATAACATATAAAATGATGTATATAAACCATTAAAAGATCTAACATGGCGGGTAGAGGTGAAAACAGAAGTGATCCAAATGCATGACCTCCTTTAATTCACATGAATATGTGGTAATTTAGCTCAGCTGCTCAGAGTATGTTCATGCTTTCTTGCAATGCATTCCTTTGGTTTGGCTAAGCCAAGGTCACATTCTGAAATGGTTAAGAATAAATATTCTGGAATCCCGGAGGCCAGCATGTGCTAGCTGTGAGGCCTTGTGAATGTAACTATCTGTGACTCAGTTTCCTCAATATATAAAATGAGAAAGAAAGGGGCACCTGCCTCATAGTGTGGTCGAAGGGATTTAATAAAATACGACATTAGGAAACACAGCAGAATCTGCTACATATTAAGCATTTAATATATGTCAGTTGTTATGGATGAATAAAATTGCCACATAACTGAATTTCAAATGATGAAGATGCTTATTACTTCTGATTCCCGTCTAATAAGAGCTGGCTTCTGTCTGGAATGTCTTCTCTTCTTCTCCATGACAGCATGGGTGGGAGGCACACATGCAGCCCAATCCTGGAGAGTGAAAGGCAGTAAATGCTTTTGCTCATATTCTCATTCAAGACACTGAGTGTCAAGAGCACCCTAAGTACAAAGAGGAGAGTATTCTGGGGCCTTGGCAGTAGTGAGGGGTCTACTGGTCACTGCATGGAGTCGCCCTGCTGCCCACCCCCTGCTCAGGTCTGCCCGTCTTCCCATGAACGCCTTTTGTTCCCCTGACAGACACTGAACTTCTCAAGGCTCCCCTCCTCCACTCACCTTTGACCCATCCTGTGTCTTTGCCCCTCTCCCTGGAACATTCTTATTACTCCCTGGCCTTCTCAGCAGTACCGCACTTGACCTTTTCTTGACAATGTGCAAGCTCCGATGCTAGGTCTCCCTAAATCCTGAATGCTCCTGGGTTTATCTAGTATTTTGTTTTAAGCCATCACGTTACCATCTCTGCCCCAGTGACTTCCTTCTGGGGCAGAGACCCAGCTCAGCTCCTAACACTTGGCCGGGTCACATCTGACCACTGGCCTTGGCTTTGTACCTCCAGAGGTCTTTCCCTTCTGCCTTTAGAGTCAGGAGCTCACTTAGGCATCTAAATGTAAATTCCACCTTTTAATTAAGAACTGTAGAAAAATACATACGTGAAAGTGGATATATTTTCAGTCTTGGATGCCCGCAGTTTTTCCACATTTGCTGGTTTAGGAGACTCTTGCCTCTCCTGGGATCGCATCTCTCTCCCGGAAATGGACAGGAGAGTGAAGATGTGAATATTTTTATCTGACATTATTTTGGAGCATTGCTTTCCTGTTCGCTGCTGTTTCCCTTTCATGGTCCATTAGCAGCTTCCAAAGGCAATATCCTTTCACTGTCACACTATGCCATGGGGGGCCATTTCAACAACTTTAGACGAGGGCATTAAGTGCAATTCTGGATGAGAGTCAGCACATAACCAAATAAAAATAATAAAGGGAAAGCTTGTAGGAGCCATTTGGAACGCTGTCCCATGCTGAATTCATTTGCAGCCTTGCAGAAACCTACCCATCACCAGTGATCAGCCTCCAGCCCAACCGTACCTTATTTAATTGTAAAGTATTTCATACCCTCAGAAACAGCCATGATCATTTGCTTTTCCTTTTTTGGAGATTGTCTTGGTGGAATGCTGAGAGTCTAATCAGTGGGGGAAGAAAATGCAGGTTTTCATTTCAGCTATCAGAAAAAAAGGTGCACTTCTTACGTCTTCTCTCCTCCCCTTAAAGTCAGTATCTAGGAGGTCTTTTTGGAAATTCTCTTGAAATAGGTGCTTAGCACAGCACAGAAGGTGGCAGAAAAGCCAGGTGAATTAAGTTCAGCACATATCCCTGCATAGGTGACCACTACCCTGCCCCTGGACTCCACGTGGAGAGTAGTTTCAGAAATAAACTGTGGAAAACCACACATGGGGATTTGTCCCCAGACTGGTGTCCATGTTGGGCAACCCAATTGAGGGCAAACTTCCCTTTGGTGCAGTGAGGCCCTGAAGCCTGATTCTGGGAAAGCCTCAGGTCTAGCCAATTTAGGAAAGTTTAGCTTATATCATCTGTCCCTAATTTGACTGACATCACAGCCACCTTGGGGAGCAAGATTGTTGAAAATACTGATTCCCAGAGGCCGTTTACCTAGCTCTTCTGACTTAGTTGATCTGGACCAAATAATAACAAGCCATATTCTAAGAAGTGGTCTGAATGTGCCTCATGCTCGGGCCTCAAGTTTATTTACCTATTCTCTTAATAATCTTCTGTTGATAACTAATTCCAGGCAAGTTGGTGTCCTAGAGACTATGAGGACAGAGCAGAAATAGATATGGATCGCGCCTTCCAAGAGTCTGCAATTGAGAAGTCCATGGAGCATCCAGAAGGCTGTGGCTCTCCTCTTGTCTTAGGCTCTTCTACCACAAAGTGATGCAGATGGACAAATATTACTGGTGCATTCAGTAATTAGCTAGTCAAGGAGTGCCTTTTGAGTGTTTGTGTAAGATACTGTTCTGTGTATCAGAGCTGCTCCTTCAGTCTGGCCCGAGAAGGGATGATGGTGAAGAACATAGCCCCGAGCCTGTATAATAAAGTGATGCAACTACAGAAATCACAGCGTGTATCACCTGCTTATTATGTGCCAGCATTATGCTACACCATTTTTCTTTAGGTCCCTTGAAATTAAGGATCATTTTGCTTGTGTTTTTCATTGTTGTCACCCCAGCTGCTAAATCAGGGCCTGGCACACAGTAACTACTCAATAAACATTTGCTAAATAAACAAGTGAACATTTTATCAATTTCTCTAATCTTCAAGATAGCTATCTGAGCTAAACACTAAGTATTTCAAATATTCTGAAACTTTGGGAGGGCACCCAGAAAATATGTATTTTTATCACATTCTCTGAGAGATTCTTAACAGATTTGGGAAGCAGGAAATTTGGACCAAATTCCCTAGTGGGTGATTGACTCCCCTGGGCAATGTTCTCTTTCAATGTTTGTTCAGCTCACATGTGAACTTTCTGAAGACAAGAAATTCACCACCTCTTACGGTAGCTCATACTGCAGCCCTAACAAAGCCTAGTTATTTTAACTGTGAAAATATTTGTCCTTATGATATAGTGAATAACATTTTTTTTTTACTTCTACCTACTGTTCTTATCTTCTCTCCAAGAAAAAGACCAGGTCCACTGAAGTCAGCTCTCCATCATTGTGCATAATGAAGATTTAGGATCACGCCAGTTTCCATATAGTCGTAGATTAGGTCAGAGGCAAGGGAAATAAGACACCCGTGGCCTGATCTCAGATGAGAGGCCTAGACTCCTGGACTCATAAGAAATAACACTGTGCCAGAGCTTTGGTACATTTGAGTCCATGGACTCAGATCTGGTAAACTTTTTTGCAACCTGACTCTACCATCCTAGTCATATGACTTGTGTGAATTACTTAGAGTCTCTGAACTTTCATTTTCCCAGGTGTGAAGTGGAAATAATCAAAACAGCATTATGAACATAAAATAGGGCTGACAATAAAAATTAGGAAATTTTTTTATTTTATTTTTTATTTTATTAGGAAATTAATAAAAGCATAAAAATCACAGCTAATATGTGTTATGTGCTTATTATATGGTGACAGGCTGTGTGCTCCTTTAAGTTAAGGGACTATTCTGTTTGTTTAATTCATCGTTGCATCCTCAGACCCTAGGATAGTGTACAACAAATAATAACTGCTTAATAAATACTTACTGAATAAACGAGCAAACCCATTATTAGTTTGTCTGATCTTCAGAATAGCTCTTTGAGCTGAATGCTTCTGGTAACCCCATTTCACACATGAGAAAACTGAGACCTACTAAGGAAAAGTTAGTTGTTCAACCAGTGCAAGAATGCCCAGGGGTTTAAACCCAGACACCTTCCCATGCTCCCTGCCAACTGGTTATTTCTTCTATGTTGCCACTTACGGCAAACAGCAATAAATCTAACTTTAGATTTGTATCTTTACACATCATGACATCTGTTGCTGAAGATGGGGAGCATTAATTTGGCTGTGACATGAGATTCCAACGCTATTATGACTTTGTCCTGTGGAGCCATGTGCACACCGAGCAGCTGGGAGCCCCTGGAACAGGGTAGTGTTCTTTCTGTCCAGCTTCTAGCGGCCTCACTGACTGCTTTGCGAGAGCCCACGCGTTACCCAGGGCCCCTGGTTGTCTTTCCTTCCCATTGAGTAGTCATTGGGAAAAGCAAGAACTCTAAAACTGCTGGACTGAAAATGAAATATGCGATGGCTTCAGGCTATGTTTTCCCTTTGCTGGGAAGCACTGCCATGATAATTGTTTCTACAAAAAGAAACTACAACTCTGGCAAAAGAAAAAAAAAATCAAACCCTCTGTTTGCTTGAACCTATCATAAACCACTGGTGGTAATTATAGAAGCTGATTGTGCGACAGTTTAGTTTAACTTAATTAGCATTTTTTTTTTAAGCTGCAGCACAATAAAAATAGTAGGGAACAAGTCAGGTTCTAGAGATGGAGCATTTAGCTTTGGTGAAATGTCAAAGATCGGCACACACTGCCGAAGGTGTGGGGACGTCGCTCTGCTGTCAGCCCTGTTATTTAAATCCTGTTCCTTGTATTTTAAATTCTGTTTCCTGAGCATATAAAGACTGGTATAGACTTGTATCCTATAGATCTCTAAATACTTATTAGACAAACTGGGCCCCAAAAACCAATTTAAAAGACGGCCCCAGTGTTTGGAAGAGATGGCTGGTGCAAAACCAACTAGCTGCGTCCCATTACAACTTAAGCATAATCTGTTCTTTGAGGGGGCTCGTTGTATGTGCTTTAAAAAACCTGATTAAAGCGTTACTTCTCTTCCTTCGCTAGGGACACTTTCATCTTTGTTTCCCTTGCCTCGGTCCCTCCCCTTCATCACTGTAAGGATCATCCCATCCCACAGCGTTGTCATCCTCCTCCTCCTAATCATCCCATCCTAGTAATGACAGTAAAACTAGCTAGCTTCTGTGATCACTTCCATGGTCCAAACACTGGGGCAAGGACTTTCGAGAGATCACCTCATTTAATCTTCACAAGAATTAAAAAAGCTATCCAGTAGAAAGTGGTGATCTTCACTTCACACCCCTGCCTGTCTGGCACCAGGGCACGTGCTTCTATCCATGACATTTTTCTATCCCTCTTACAGTTTTGTCGCTGGGCCTCCAGCGCTGAGACAAAGCTTAGACTGGTTTCATAGCCAAGGCAAAAAATAGAGCAAAACCTCATGGCCACTATCTAGTGAGGCTTGGAATTGGTCTTGCTACCTACAAAGCCAGTATCTAGTATGTCAGGAATGACCCTTGGGGGCCTGCGTCCCTTCCAGGTGGCACTCTTCCATGTGCAATAATCCTTAGCCACAGCGCCTCCTCTGGATGGGAGCTCTGGCCTCCTTTCCCTGCCCAACCTGCCAGGTCCCCACCAGGCTTGGAGCCCTTCCCTGAACGCCAGCCTGTAATCCAGGGTTAGAGAGATGACTCCTTGTTCCAATCAGCTCCTTTCCCGCAGGACTTGGATTTCCACTCCTTGTACCTAAGAGTGCACAGTGAAGCTGAGCTGGGGATCAAGAGGCTTTGGTAATTTTATTTCTAAATGAAAATCACAGTGATGGTGATGATTATGGTGATGTATTTAGTGCTATCTGCCAGCACTATTCTAGTGCTTTCACATGCAGTAGTTGCTCTCACACTAACTCCAGGAAGGTGCCCTATTGTTTTCTCCATTTTCCAGAGAGTGGCAGAACCAATGGCACATATGAAACTGGGAAAGCTTAATCATCATGCTATGCCGTGGTGTCTACAGAGTGTTGCAAATGGCTTATGGAACAAAACATTTAAAATGATAGACGTCATAGTTTCCAGGTAAATTGGTTTAGGAAAAATACTTTGGTTGCAAACTTGTCATGTAAACTAAAAGTGGTTGTTATTAATGTAAACTTTAGTTCCAGTCTCCTGGCACCTAAATGTCATCAAAGTCAATGGCATTTTTTACATTCTAACTGAATTTTAGAATATGCTTAAATTACTTGATGTTCAAATGCTTTCTAATGATTGGGTTACAATTCGGATACCATGCTATATCCTTGCAGGTGCTGTTTTACCATCAAAGTATAACTGATCGCTTCTCAACCTATATTTATGTGTGACTCAGTCACATTAAACTATGTTATTGACATTCAGACATGTTATTGACAATGGTGATTCCAATACCAGCTGGTTAATAAGAAATGTCAGGCTTTTTATATGCACCGATATATTTAAGAACATATAGTTGAGTAAGAAAATCCCTTTGATAAGCAACATAAACATCTATGATGGTGTGGGCAGATTTTTTCCCATGTAAAATGGTGGTTAGAGGATGCTTAAACATTTTACCTTAGAGCAGTGTTTTTTAACATTTTTTATCTCTGGGCACACTTGAACCTATAGCTAAACTTCCCCAGCATGCTTAAATTATGTTGATCAAAAAAAAAAAAAAGAGTAAAAAAAAGAATATATTTACTCTTCTTTGGAAAATAATTTAATTAATGATCTTTAAAAAAATTTGCACACACCTAAGATCCTCTCACGGCACACGGGATGAAAATCACTGTGCTAGAGGTTTGCTGTGGGAAGTCATCAAAGGGAACTCATTTGGAGGAAAGAAGGAAGGAAATGTACTACAACAAGGGCTGGCTCTCTGCAAGTGAACTGTGAACAAGTCATCACATAATTGCATTAATGTACACAGCTATGATTTAATAAAAAAAAAAAAAGAAGTAGTAGTCATCAAATAAGAAAATGGAATTCAACAGATAGCTCAGTTGAAGAGAAGAGAAATCTACTCATGTGACGTCTGGCCTATGAGGCTAGAGGCTCAGAGAAACAAAGAATGGTGCAGGGGTGTCCAACCTGTAGCCTGTGGGCTGCATGCAGACAGATTGCTTGAGGACTTTTTCCTTATCTGTGGTGTCAGATATCATGAAAAATATGCACAGACCCTTTTCTTTTCTCTTTTTTTGTTTGGGTATTTATTGTGTGGCTCAAGACAACTCCTCTTTCAATGTATAGCAGTGAAGAAGAAAGGGTGGACACCCCTGCCAGAACTGTCCTAAGTGGGCATGCTTTGAAAAGATAA
This sequence comes from Otolemur garnettii, assembly GCF_000181295.1. Taxonomy (NCBI): domain Eukaryota; kingdom Metazoa; phylum Chordata; class Mammalia; order Primates; family Galagidae; genus Otolemur; species Otolemur garnettii. The sequence goes on from NW_003852423.1 coordinate 13,304,194, forward strand.
ACTGGAAATAAAGAATGGATTAGAGAAAACATGGCACATATACCAGTAGACAGAAGCTCCAGAAGTCTTCATGTCATTGAAGAATTGCATCAACCTCCAGGGTCAACACCAGGGCTAGGAAGGGATGCTCTCCCTGATTCAAGAGGCTGAGACCCAGGGGAGAACTGAGTAACAGGGCCTGTGGCCTGGGAAGCTTAATTCCTTCTCCCTGGCCTTCTGCTAGGAAGCACCTTCTGAGCATGTCACCAAACCTTGCTGTGGGCCAGTCCAGAGCCTCCTTCAATTAAGATGCCAGTACTCTTAGCTTCCAGGTAAGAAAAAGTTCAAGAAAAAGAACGACTGGAGGGTAACGACTGCCCAGATAGGTCCATGCAGCCTAGCTATAGCTAACACTAACTCTGTGGTCCTTTGTTGGATTCTATGCTTCTGTATATTCTCACTTTTTAAAAGTTTTGTCTTCCTATACAATGGCAGCTTTCATAATTTTTAAACAAATGTACACCCTTCTGGTTTAGGAGAATATTCACATCTCTCATTTACCAAATGATAACCAGTTTGGATTTTTCCTGGAGATGTCACCTCTTATGGGACAGGAAATGGAAGCAGGCCTTGAGAAGTGCCTGGGACACTTAGGAGTGGAGGTTTCCACTTTGCTTGGAGTGTCATGTATCTGGTTATGCTGGGGAAAGGATAGAGAGATGGACCTGTGTTAAGAGAGCGGATGGACAGACTAGCCTGTCCCCACCCCAATGGCCCAGGCCTGTGCTGGGGAGACTGGCTGTGTGTGCATGTGTGTGTGTGTGTGTGTGTATATACTATATCCTGCTCAAGTTGTGCCTGGGAGCTAGGAATAACTTGGATTTGGGGACCTGGCACTTTCTCTTTCTCTGTGTCACCCTTTACACACACACTGCAAGTGACAGGACCATGGCAGTGGCAGTGGCTAGGCAGTGGATTCCTGGGCTTTAGCAGGGCCTGAATTTCAGACCCTCTGTCCTTGACTCAGCTGAGGACTAAGCTGAACCGGCCCAGTGTAACATCAGGGACACCATGTAACTGCAACCGTGCTTGTTGCTTCCTCTCCTTGGGGCGAATGAATTGGACTGTCCTGGAAAGGGCTAAGACTCCAAAGCTAGTGGACTTATAAGACTATGAGGCCTACAGAGGAGAACTTTTTAAAAAAATATTAAGAACCATTTCAAAGACTACAAAAGCACAGATAGGAAAACAATAAATAATTACATGTGTATATAGAAAGAAAACCATTTTTTTCTTTGTTCTCATACCACAAAGTATGGAGGTTTTTACCCATACATGGAGCAAGGAGTCAGTTCTGCAGTCCATCCCAACACTACCTACTGGAGACCGCATGAGACCCTGCAGGTTGAGAACTCAGTCCCACAGGACTGCCTCTCACTTCCAAGGCCAATCTCAAGCCCAGGTTGTTTTCTCTGTGCTTCTGACTGATCGGGGTTTTATTTGCTACAGCAGTTCATAGAACTCAGGAGAACACCGTTAACTGGCTTATTACAAAGGATATTACAAAGGTTACGTGTGAAGAGAAGCATAGTGCAAGAAACGTGGGAAGGGGATGGAGCTTCTGTGTGGTCCTGGGTGCACCAGCCTCCAGGGACCTCCACGTGTTCAGCTCAGCTATCCTGAAGCTCTCCGTCCCTTGTCCTCTTGGGCCTTCTATGGAGACTTCATTGGATAGGCATGACTGAAACATGGACAACCTATAAAAATGTGATTGGACAGAAGGATATATTCAGTACTAATAGAATGTGCTGGAAAACCCAGCAAGGCTGGTCTGCAGATTCTTCTTGGCCGGTCTATGCAGCAGGGTGTGGGGCAGGATCTCTTCTGAAATGGGGTCTTATGACAAGGTAGGTCAGAGAATTTCTTTATGGGCATCCCCAAGACAAAAGAGTCGGGAGAAGATTAGGGAATATTTTAAGTTTCTAAAGACTACGTTGGGGACTGTGGGGGAAGAAGGGGGCACAGAAGAAAGGAGGGCAGGAGGTAGTCAGAGATTCTGTATCCTGAAGCCTACAGTGCTCCAACAGTATCACTAAACACTGGCTTTCACCTTTATCACTCAGTAGCTCTTCAGGAGCCAAGGATGGCCAAATATTTGAACACAAGGTATGCTTATTGTTTTTAGCCACTTAGGACACAACAAGGGCTGAGGGATTGGGAATCAGGAACTGTGGGTAAAAACAAATATACATGGTGTATATATATTGCAATATCCAATGCTCAGATTTAATAAACATTGAAGTTTTGTCATATTTATGTTATAGTAAAAACAAAAAAAAATTACTCATACAGCTAAAATCTTATTAATCCATTCTTGTTACTTTTTCTTCTTCCTCCCTCTTCCTACTCTCCTACAGGTGGTGGGAACCTTCTATCCATGCTTGTACACAATTACTGTACATGATATAAAGTATTTATATGTTTAAAACTTATATAAATGTTACCATATTCTAGGTGTCCCTCTTTAATTTCACTCAGCATTAACTTTTTAAGGTTACTCATTTGCTATAGTAGAATTAGATCTGCTTTATTTGTTTTAATTTCTCTCCCTCCCATAAACACACATACTATATATACACATACCATTTTATATGCTGTTTGTATATATTAATTTGTCCATTTTTCTTCTAAAGCATATTAAGTTCACTTCTGATTTTTCATATTGTGACATTTAATTTTTAAATTAAAGTAGAGTTCATTTTTGTACAATGTACATGGTAGGGTTGCCACATGTCACAGCTGACTCTGGGATAGAATACTTTTTCCTTTACTGCCTTATAATGGTCCCTGTTTTCTATTTCAGGTATTGGTCTACCCCTAGGTCTGTTTTTGACAACTCTAGTATTCCATCAATCTATTTCTGAATCAATATAATGTTATTTTAATTACTAAAGATTTATGGCAAGATTTGGTATCTTAAGATTTGGTATCCTCTTTCTAAGAGGAGGGATAGATGCCCACTTTTATTCTTTGAAATCATAAAGCTGTGATTTAGATACTGAGATTAAGCTTTGAGTCACTTTATTTGCATCAAAAGTCAGGTATGAATTTACTCTAACCCAATCTGAACTTGAGATATATCATCTACTGTCAATATTTAGTCCTCCAAACAATCTGGTAGGACTGAAAATGTTCTTTCCATTTTAGAGATGATGAAACTAAGAAATGGTGACATTAGGTAACTTGCCTGAGTTGAGACATTCAGAAAGTGGCATGTCCAGAATTTCTTTGACTTCAAGCTTGGGGCTTGTTAAAGATATTTTCCACCAGGTCAAGGAGGGACCTTCATGAAGCCCCATGATAAATGGCAGTTTCTCTCCTTAGGCAACATGAACTATCTATATTTTCCTCTTTGGAATACGGGAAACTTATATTCAAATTTGTACTTAATTAAATTACAAGAAATTTCTGAGTTCAGTTGTTACCTATGTACTTCCTGCTATCCTGTAATATCCTATTCTACTTGGCATGTTTTCCTGTCTTGATTTTTATGTATTTATCCCTAATGAGTTATGTTAACACTTGTAGGTTTTATTGCCAATCTTAAATCATTTACAAATAAAAAACAAAGGAATTGATGTTATTCCTATGACGAGGCTTTTCAAACTTAAATGTACATTGGAATCACCTGAGATATTGTTAAAATGCAGATTCTCAATCAAAAGGTTTGGGTGAGACCTGAGGCTGTGTCTCTAACCAGCTCCCAGGTGGTGCCTGGGCTGCTGATCCAGGCCAGGCTTTAAGACAAACGTGAGGCTCTGCACCCATGAAAAGGGTGAAAAGGGATTGTATAATCAGATCTCCAGGCTTTCCCAGCAGAAAGACGGATGCCCACAGTAGGCTGAGAACCACTGACAGTGGTTTACAAATTTTCTGTATCTTGAAGTACACCCGGGAAACAAAAATACTCCTTGGTGTGATCTCCCTTCCAGACAAAGGTTTTTCTGGCTAAGGAGAACCATAAAGGCAGTGGTGCTGTTCTCTCTTTCTAAAAGCAGGTCTCAACCCCAGGGGCACATGAGAATTATCTGGGGAGCTTCTAAAACTTGTAACCAAGCTACACTCCAGCCCAATTAAATCTGAGTTTCTTGGGGAAGGGTCTCAAGAATTTTTAAGTTTCCCAGACGATCCAAATGTTAAGAACCTTGCTTTACAGGGAGGAAAAGAGATGACCACTTTCACCCATTTTAAGGAGAATCCCCTTACATCCCAGCTGCCTATCCTTCTGAGGAAGGGAAGGCCCTTGGTCAATACTTTGGAGCCTCTTTCCAGGGCCAGGCTGGCATGTGGTCATCGTTTTCCAAACTACTTCCACAACCAGGCCCCTAAAACTCCCCCTGGTGGGATCCTATATCAGGCTTGGTTCTTTGAGAAATTTCCTATTATAAGATCCAAATGCAAATTAGAAAAACATTTTAAATAGTATAGATGTTTCATACTTTTAAAAAGAATAATTATTGACTGAATCTGTCATCTCCTCATTCTTACATCAGGCAGCATCTCCGTTTCTTTGTCATTATTTTTCATGTCCACAATAAGTGTATTGGAAGACACATTTCACACTTTCTCTTTAAGTATCTTATTTTAATGAAAAGCAGGGTGTTCGTGATCCCCACATCCCTGGAATTTGACCCACTAGATCAGCGGTTCTCAACCTGTGTGTTGCGAGCCCTTTTTAACAATGAAAATCCATTGCGGCATTAGGAAGGTTGAGAACCACTGCTTAGGTACTGTGTGCTAAAGGGCAGGTTTTCCTTCATGTAAGAGCCAGTATAATATTTATTTCACCTGGTTGTTAAATGAGTTGAAAGAGTTCAATTAGTTAAATGAAAATGTGTAATAGAGAATTTCTTCCATTTCCTGGAAACTCAAATCTTAGTCTCTTTTCTTCCTTTCTTCTTTCCTTCCTCATTTAGAAAGAAAGAAGTTGCAATATATACTTTAGTATAATTGATATCCCTCCTCCTAAAAGAGATTTAGGGAGCCTGAAAGGAACAATATAAAGCCAATATACAAACAAATATTTAATGGAAAGCGTGTGCCTGAATGAGATCATTCTTTTAGAGAGATAACTGTCACATTCCACCATTAAGAAGCGATGTGTTCTCCATAATCTTAATTCAAATGAATAAGTTTTGAACAGAAGAATTGCTACTAAAATTCCTAATGAAACCTAGCAATTACTTTCTTATTTTTTCTTAATTTTTTTTCTTTTAAACTGAAGTCTGTGCATTGCAAAGAAATTAAAGACAAATATGTTTATCACTTTAAAAAAATTTCTGGCTTTTTCCAAATTTGGCAATTATCACTTTAAATACAGGCAAAGTTTAGGTTTATTGTTTTTTAAAAAAGTTAATTCTGATTCCATTACAATATTTTTAGTGGGTTTTTTTTTCTGCACAAGAGTATGTAGATTTACATTTTTTATTCTCTCAGAATTCAAATTGCAAATGAATTTGGATATGTGGCTGTGAAAGGATGAGAGACATTACACATTCTCAGGAAGTGTTGGTTCTGAGCTATAGCAGGGATAATCTTGATTATTACTGTTTGATTTCATGACTCCCTAAGCTTGTTTCTGTTCACCCTTTGAAAATGTGTTGAACAATATATTTAACATTTAAGATAGTAAAATGTTTCGTGGGATTTTATAATTCCTTTTGTAATAATTAGGACTGAAAGTCGGTATCTTATATACAGAAATTGCAAATTCAAATAGGAACTGGGGTAATTAAAAATATATATAAGTGAATTAGCGAGGCGTTGTGGCAGGCACTGTAGTTCCAGCTACTTGGGAGGCTGAGGCAGAAGGATCACTGGAACCTAGAAGTTTGAGGTCGCTGTGAGCCATGCTCAAAACATGGTGCTCCAGTTTGGGCAACAGAGTGAGACTCTGCCTCAGCAACAACAACAACAAAGATGAATAAGTAAATGAATGAAAATATGGAAATGAAGTGGTGCTATATTTTCTTTAAAATGCACAGGAATAGTTCTCAGTTCAACAAAGAAAGAGGCCCAACCTCATTTTTGTCTAATCATGTGGCATATTGTTTACCGTTTTTTCTCTGAGTGTAAAGAAATATTTATCTATGAAAATAAAAGAATTAGTATAATGACTAATGCACATGCTATGTTACCCAGAGGGCACAGAGTCAGGGCCGGTGAGGTGAGGACTGTGGCAAACCACAAAATATATTCACCCGTGGGCTCTTGGGCCCAGTGTTGCTAAAGAGCCCAGATTTGTTGAGGTTTTAAGAGAAACAAGCAGCCCAGATTTTTATATTGAAATATCCTAATTTTTAAATTATATCTTCCATAAAACAATTATGGGAGAAAGAAAACATGACTGCCATCCAAATTCAGCTGGGAGATCACAAGTTCACAGCTACTTGTTGGGGTGGGAACTGCAAGAAGTAGATGGGGAAGCAATTCTAGTGAGGTGTCTGATGCGAAGACTCGTTCCTTTCTAGAATAAATTGCTAACCTTGGGAGGGAAATGTGAGATGCTGTGTGTGTGTATAGACAATAGGCTTGTCAGAAAATCTACTTGCTTAAATGGGACACTATACAAAGTATATAACATTTTTGTTGAGGGCTAACCGTGTGTATTTGGAGCAAGTGGGGAACAAAGCAATGCGATGGCCACCACCCTGGATGGCGGAAATCATCACCGTTCAGTCATCAGGGACCTAGCAGGGCTCCCAGAGGAAATTTCAGGCTTAAGAGGGGATGACATTCCAGATAAAGGGCAATAAGCCTACGTGAAACCGCAGCGTGTCAAAGACAAACTACTTTTGTGGGAATGTTTTTGTAATATCAACACATATTAAACAGGGCATTTCTGCTCAGAATAGGCCAGATCAGTGTCTCCTGAGTTCTTCGCCTTGCGCTCTCTCTCTTCATGGCTCCCACTCTCCCTGTCTACTGTCCTCCCTACTCTCTTCTCCTCCTAGAGAAGTAGAGAGAAGAGTCCGCCACGGCCCCACCATTCGGGGTCCCGGCCCAGGAGACATTTTGCCAATAGCCTTTTTATACTTGTAGACTGAAAAGGAGCAATCATCCTGCACATATATTTAGTGAATTCCGAATGTGTCCTACATGCATTTTTTTCCCTCTCTTTTGAGCAGGGACTTTCCCCACGTGAAAGAAAGAAAGAAATTTGTATTCATACTGCTTTGCGGAGTTCTAAAATGTGTTTTGGGGGGATAGATTCAAACACTAAAATAATCCATTTCATGCATATTAATTGATTCTTACATGAAAACAATTCCCATTTGTATGAGAACTCTGGCAAGTTTAGAGTCTGGGGAAGACGTTATACACGGTAGAGGGGAAATGAAAGCAAACATTGCGCTTCTTTGGCAGGGGCTTTGGGACACTGCGCATGCTCGTGCGCGTTCTTCCCGCGGTCCGGGGCAGAAGTCCTGCGGGCCTCTGGCCGGCTGCGGGCTGCTCTTCCCATGTCAACCTCTATGCAGGGTCTCAAGTTCGTGGTTCCTCAGGTTTGCGTCTGAGCCTCTTCTATTCTTTAGCAGCCCTCTCTCCTGAGGTGCGTTCCTATTCTGTGCAATTAGAAATTGTCTTTATCTTGCTGTCCCAAATTCATTTTCGTCTCATCAGCACTTTACTTTGATATTCCAATGACACAGGAACATCGGTTCCAAATGATTTAAATAAAACGATATTCACTGGGTGACATATCACAGAGAAGGAGGCGAGCTCCAGGGTTGGCTTAACCCCGAAACTGGGGCTCTGTTTCTGTTCGTCTGCGCTTCTCTTCTCTTTCCCTCTCCCAGCCTCCCGCCGGCAGTGTATTCATTCTAGCTGGTTGTGCAGTCTCGGGCCTCAGATCCTCACTCCTCAATGCCAGAAGAAGAGAGGACAGTTGCCCCCTTCCACTGTTATAGGAATGAAGACGCTTTATTCCCCAAACTCCCAAGCAAACCTTTCTGTGAGTTTCCTTGGATTATATTGAGACATTCCCATTCCTGAACCTGCCCTTCCAGGAAAACTCCCATGCAGAGATTCGTTTTACCTTCTCATCTTTAAATCACACATGTGGCAAGAATATGTGACACCCTTGAAGAGTTTAGGGCAATAGTTCTCAGGTCTATCCCATTTGCACCTCCTTTGTCAATATTAAATTGAATTATTATTGCTATATTACTTCCTTTATTATCAAATTTAAAATCTATGGAGAAGGTTTGGAACAGTGGCTCACACCTGTAATCCTAGCACTGTGGGAGGCCAAGATGGGTGGATTGTTTGAGCCCTGGAGTTTGAGACCAGCCTAAGCAAGATTGAGACCTTGTCTCTAAAAATAGCCGGGAGTTGTGGTGGGAGCCTGTAGGTCCAGCTACTTGGGAGGCTGAGACAAGAGAATCACTTGAGCCCAGAGTATAAGGTTGCTGTGAACTATGACACCAGGGTATTATTCTAAGGCTGACAAAGTGAGACTCTGTCACAAAAAAATAAAATCTATGGAGAATTACATTTAATGATATTCTCGGCATGTGGTGGCTCACGCCTGTAATCCTAGCACTTGGGAGGCCGAGGTGGGTGAACTGCCTGACCTCACAGGTTTGAGACCAACCTGAGCTAGAGCAAGACCTCATCTCTAAAAATATCTGGGCGTGGTGGCAGGCACCTGTCATCCCAGCTACTTGGGAGGCTGAGGTGACAGAATTGCTTAAACCCAAGAGTTGAGGTTGTTGTGAGCTGTGACACCATGATACTGAGGGCTACAAAGCTAGACTCTGTCTCAAAAAAAAATTGATATGATATCCCAATTTTAGTAGAAATGAAAGAAATTTATAATAAAATAATACATATTTCAATCTGCAAATGTGTTGTGTGATTACAATAGAACCTTACTCAACTGTATGGCCCATGAACCAACAGAATCAAAACCAGTTGGTAGCTTGTTGGAAAGGCAGAATTTAGATCCCTGCCCAGACTTACTAAATGAGAATATGTGCTGTAACAACATCCTTAAGTGATTTGTGTGCACTTTAAAGCTGAGACGTACTGTGCTGGGAGATATAACATAGTCAGATGCTTCTGCCTACTCTTAGAATCATGGTCAATATTGTTGACCACAGCTGTTGTTGTGCTGGCAACTCAAGCATCCATTGGTGGTATGATTTTTGGAAATGAACAACTCTTGAGATCAGAAGAAAACAAAGTACAATGTATTCTCTATTTACATAATAGTTGTATTACTGAAAATACAAAGAGTAATAAATGATGCAAAATATGCCTTGTGTTTACATGTTAAATAAAGTTAGGTCTTTAGGCTTATATGATAAATAGGCTTTATATCTGACTTGTGCTTTTTTTTGTAATATCAGATAAGCTATTTGAAAATAGTGCAATTTCTAGGACAATTTTTCAGGCTTTCCTTTGTTTTTGGTCTATCTCAAGCCTCCCATCTTGCCTACCACTAATTTTAATTTGGGGTAGAGAATTTAGCTTTTCTAAACTGGTAAAGCTCAGTTGATGTTCATGTCAGGTTCTGAAAGGGCCTTCTGGAAATTCCTAGGGACTTTGTACAGAGGACATGCCCAGACTATGAATTGTTTAGGGCAGCCATTCACAGGAATAAGTGAGTAGATCACATTCAGATGTTGTGTGTTAAAGTTACCTGTCACTTGTTAAGATGAACGTGTGCAGATGTGTCTACTATATTGATAATTACCATGAGTACTGGGACCTTCTCATTTCTGTGCACCACCATTCCCATTCCCTAGTCTAACAGTTCTCAAATTCAGCTGACATCAGGAAACCGGGAAGGCTTGTTCAACCACAGATTACTGGGCTTCCTCCTTACAGTCCCTGATTCAATAGGCCCAGAGTGGGCCTGAGAATTTGTATTTCTAACAGGTTCCCAGCTGGTGCTTCTTAAATCCAAGTGTCACACTTTTAGAATCACTAACTCTAGGAAAGTGATTGAGTTGATTGTATTCAATCAATTAGTCCACAAATATTTATCTACCTAGTTAGTGGGTATGGTACCAAATACAGTAAACAGGTCAGCCACCATTCATGTGTCAGGAAGAAATATTCAAGAGGGGAAGAACAAGCAAGTAATTTTATGTTTAAGTGTCCCAGCAGAAAGCAGTGGCACAAAGTGGATAGTTAAAGAAAGATGAATTAAGGGAGACTATTTACAGCAGTATGGATAGGCTAAATGGAACCTCAGGGAGAGTAAGGCACCCAGTGACTGGTAAGAGCAGGAAGGCTTTGCCTCCACAGGTCTGAAGGGGCAGAATAATTGAGGGCCATAGCCATGGGAGAGGAAGCCCCTGCAGGAGCTGGGCCTCAAGCAGAAGACCCCAGAAACTGCTACACTGTGGTCCTGCAGGAATGGAAATGGAGAAGATAAATACTTACAGCCTTTAACTGCCCAACCCTCCTATCTCATTGGTCACTTTTATGTTGGGTTGAAGGATAAAATGTAATACACCCAGTTAAATTTAAATTTCAGAAAAATAAGGACTTTTTTTTTCCCAATGTAGGGACAACATTTAGACAAACTAAGAAAAATTTCTTGTTCATCTGAAATTTCGAACTAGGTGTCCATACTCCTGTGGTTAAATCTGGCAATCCTATCCCATTGGGCAAATTTAACCAGAAGCCAGAAAGCAAAGCTTCTATAAGACCTATTGGGACATGGAGCAAGGTGGAGATGAGATTTGGAGTAAGGTTTTCAAAATAGAAAAATAATGGTGTGTTGCATTATTTAGTGAGGAGAAAAAAAGAGAGGAAAAATGATAGGAAAAATGGAAGACGTTCACTAGAAGCCTTAGAAGGGAGCATGGACTTGTGGTCCTGGTGACAATAGTGAAGGCAGCCCCTGTGGGCACAGTCTTCACCATGGCCTCCAAGCTGGACAGGATAAACACGCCTCTCCCATTGTTATTTGTCTTCATATTCTACTACTCCCCTCCCTCACCTTCACACTCCACAGATATGGCCTCCTCTTTGTCCTTTGCTATGGTTTGATAAGAAGAAATATTAAAAATTGGCCTTGGAAGTTTATTTGGGGTGACCCAGACAGTAAGTTATTTGGGACCATGTTGATGTAGCAGGAGGGACATCCCCCCAAATTAGCTTCCCTTGGGCCCAGTGGCTTCCTTCCCCTGGTAAGAAGGGCCACAAATTCTCATGGACCCCCAAGTCCCATATAACTTCAGTAAATGCCTTACATGCACCTCAGATCTCAGCCTCTTGACTCCAGATAGTATTTGCTTCCCCATGGGGAGGGTCACCCTTACCTTCTCAGGGAATCAAGTCATTCCATAGGAGCACAAACCCACTGTGTGTCCAACACTAGTCTGCCTCACTATGGGATAGGGAGAGGTTAGAGAGCTGCCTGCCTCCTCTAACCCCAGGAATCACTCACTTGTAGGATTCTTCAATAAAGCCTGTTCCCTTTTCTGTGAATCTCGTGACATTTATCTTGAGCCTGGCCAAGCAATCTCATGTCAGCACAAAGATATTCAGTGTGCACAGCCCCTTGAACTTTCCAAATGTGCTGCTTCCTTTTCGCTTGGTATATAAACCACCTGGTATATCTTCTGTCATTTCCTTTCCTAAAATATTTCTATGACACATCCCCTCATTTACCTCATGATCCTGCTAAAAAGTCTCTTCCTTAGAAAGAACTTCTCTGACCCCCCCCAAATGAGATAGCAATATGATCTACCCCAGATCTTTTTATATTCTGTTTTACTTGTTTATTGTTTGTCTTCAGCAACTAGAATTCAAATTTCTTGAGACTAGGCATTTTTTTTCTTGATATATACACCCCTGGATGCCTAGAAGAGTACCTACTATGTAACAGGTGTTCAAAAATGGTTGATGAGGATGTGAGAGTGATCTGGCTGTGACATCTGTCACCCCATTGATCACCAGGGTTGATTTAGCTGATCTGGCTGACTAGGGGGTGTCCCCCTTTTTCATCACCCTTCATGTGTGTCTCTCCCACTGTATGTTTGGTGGAAGAGAATGATCTTCCCTGGTAGAAGAGGATCGTTCTTCAGTCAAGGTATATGGAGAACCTCCATACAAGTTCTCAAAAAATGGTTGTTGAGAGAATGCATCAATAAAAAGAGACAGCGAGGAGGTGGACAATGATTGTATGCACAGTAAGATTGAAAAACGGGACTTTCTTGTAAGTGAGGAGGCAAGAGATCTCAATGCCTTGGATTAGGTTGGGAGAAATGCAATCAGAGAAAATCATATGGAGATAGTTTGGGGAAAGAGGGTCAATAGAACTTGCTGGTGGATTGGATTTGGTGGGTGAAGGAGAGAGGACTTGAGGGCAATGCCCACCACGAACAACTGGATGAATGGGCTTCCCATTTTCTGAGATGGGAAAGACTAGCTGAGAAGCAGTCTGGGATGGCCGAGTTATGTTTGTGATATCTGTGAGACATCCAGTTGCAGACACCAGGCAAGCAATGGGTATACCATGTTCAACTGGCAAGAAAAGGTCAGGAGTGGAGATACAAATTTGGGAGTTTTAAATGATTTTCAAAATTAAGGAATCATTTTAATTTGTGTCAGGGGAAATACCTTACTAGTGAAGAGAAAGGAGCATGTGGCTAGGTGGGATTGCCTGATCTCACAGGTTTAAGACCAGCCGGAGCAAGAGTGTGAGACCCTGTCTCTAAAGATAGCCGGGAGTTGTGGCTGGCACTTGTAGTCATAGCTACTTGGGAGGCAGAGGCAAGAGAATTGCTTGAGTCCACGTGTTTGAGATTGCTGTGAGCTATGACATGAAAGTATTCTACCAAGTAGGACAAAGTGAGACTGTCTCAAAAGGGAGAGAGAGAGAGAGAAAAGGCAAGAGTGTGGATTGAGAAGGAACGGCCAGTGAGGAAGGAAAATAAGAACAGAAGCGTATGACGTCTCCAACACCAAGAGAAAACATGAGGATGCCGAGGTTAATGAGTGTAAATTTTATGGCAGAAAAATAGCAATATGTATCAACGTCTCAAAGATAATCACACTTTTTATTAAGTAATTTAACTCCTAGGAATCTAGCCTATAAAATTCTAGAACTGGTGAAACAAGAATTATGCATAAGAGATTTTCACTGAAGCATTATTTCATTATAGCCAAAGATTATGTATAACATAAGTGTCCAAAAATAGGGGATTAGTAAAATAAATTGTGATACAGCCATACAATTGAATATTATGCAGTCATTAAATTATGTTTATGAAGAGGTTTTAATGAGCTAAAAAGTGCTTATAAGATGACATAAAGTTGAGAGAAAAAACAGCAAGCAAAATTTTAGATGCAGTATGATCTCCATGATTTAATCATCCATTCTCATTGAAAAATGCTAGAAAGATGCTGAAATATTCAGAATGGTTTCCTCTAGGTGATAGAATTATGAATAATAATTCTTATTTTTTGAATTTTCTTGAATCATTATGTATTTTCTCTATAAGTAGAAGACATTTAAAAAATTCTTCCTTAGATTGAGTTGAAATTCGCCTCTTATCTAAATCAGTCGGTTCTTTTTGTCCCTTTGTAGGGACGGAAGCATAAGCAAACCTCTCTCTCTTCCACGGAGCAGTTCAAATATCAGAAGAGAGCTGCCCGCCAAGACTTTAGCTTTACCTGTGATCCCACCTCTTCCTGACTTTCAAGCTCAAAGAAAGAAACCACCTGTGTCTCCTCCTTATCTTCTCATAGAGAACCTACTATCATTTAGCACTTCCTCAGTGACTAGGCTCTCAACTTCTTCATATACAAAATGGTAATAAATTGTTGGGGGTGCTGCATCTAGTAAGATACTGTATAATCTAAGCTCTATGCAGATTAGAAGGGGTGGATGCTCCTCAGAGGTGATCAGGGAGAGTGGAGAACAGGGAGATCAGAGGAAATTGGAGAGTATCTAAATAGTCACTGATGACAGCAGTAGCCCTGGCCAGTCAGACTCTCCTCCATCAAAGGGATTCTGACAGCTCCTGGGACTGTCTCCCAGGGTAGTCAGGAAGAAGTGAGATAAAAAGTGTAAGCACCCATGACATGTGAATAAGCACAGTGTGGGTGCAAAAATGGGTCATTTCCATATTAAGACCTTGTCCCTCACTTACTCTACATCTCCTGTCCCCTCACATGACAGGCTCCCCCTAGGGTCCTGTGATGTTTGCATAGATGCATGCCATGGCCAGGCAAAGATAAACTTTCTCCAGCAAACCAGTTGCATCACCATATCCTGCTCTTACTCACGAAGCTAGGCCCTTTCCTCTCAACCATGTAATGCCTAGGTTTTCTTTAGGACCCTGATCAGTTTACAGCTTATCCTTGAAGGAGTAAGCTTGGCAGACTTGAATTCATATTGTTACTGTAATATTTATTTGCCATGTGACTTCAGCCATATTATTATTTTTTCTGAGTCTTAATTTCTTCACTTATAAAACAAGCCTAATATAAGTTGACCAGATTTTAACATTAGTAAAGCAGGACACCATTGACTGGGGGTAGGGTGGGGCCTGACAACAATGCAAACTTTGATAGGCAGTTCTCAATAATCAGTTCTCAACAATTATTTGTTATTATTAAAGTTTAACATTATAAAATTAACAAAAATAATATAAAACTCATATCCTGGCGAAATAGCCACATGGCAGCAGAGAACCATATATTCCCTTCCTGTTCTCCCGCATTCCCTAGCTTGTTGTGCACTCTTTCCAAAAATCGGGACTTTTTTAAAACACTGTGGGACATGGGACAAATTGTTAAAAATTGGGACTGTCCTGCCAAAAGCGGGACATCTGGTCACCTTAGCCTAATACCAACTACTTATGTTCTACAGATTTAGTGTGTGAATACAGTTTATTAACACAGTTTCTAACACAGTCTATTACATAGAAGGAAATTCATAAACCTCATTCTTCTCCTATTTGCCATCAAAATCACTCCCCCTTTCATATTTTCTTTTGTTATCACCTTCTACCCCCAATAAATTCCCTACTTCTCTAAAAATTCAAATCCTATCTATCTTAAATGTTATTCAGGACATAAACTTCATGGGAATCTCTCCAGAAATATCACTTCTTCTTTTAAGCACTTGTAGAACTGAATTATTTCTCCCTTTTAGAACTTATCAGTTTTCAATTCACCCTTCTTTGTAGTTATAATTTCCTTTTATTGACAAAAATTGAACTTGAGTGCAAGAGTGCCCTGCATGATGGATCTTCAAGGTCCTGTAATCACATACATTTTAATTATAAATCTGAAGAGACTGAGACTCAGAGACATGAACTAGGTATTCGGAGGTCGGAGGCAGAGCCAGAACTGGAATAAGATTTTCTGACAACTTTTTCATGTTCACACCAATGAACATGGATGTTTTGCAGCCAGACACTCTCCTCTGAAATACTCTGTCCTGGGCTCTCCTTAATCAGAAGCCAGTGAAATAGCAGTTGAAGACTTGAAGTCTGAGCTCTACCTGGGTTAAGCTCATATTGCTGCTAATTGAGGAGTCTCTTTTTGGCCATTTCATTCCTCCCCCTGTACCACCCTCGTCAGTCTTTTACCCTCAACTTAATGACAATAGAGCCATTTGAAAAAGGAGCTATGATGAAGGAATTAAAGATTACTGCCCCCCAACATGGCACTCTACCCTAGGGCCACAAAGTGAGACTATGTCTCCAAAAGGAAAAAAAAATATTACCCCCACTCCTACTCCAGGACTGGAGGATAAGACCATTTTCAAAACAGATTAAGTCAATCACTAGTTTTCCACTTTCAGTGGGAAGTTAGACTGACTAAAGGTCTGCTCTTGAGTCAGGTATTCTATTTTCCTCTTGATGGTCAACTGACGATGGATAGGTTTTATTTCTTTGCCATTAAGGGGATTTCCCCCCAAACTGGCCCCAAACCTCTTCTGTATAGCCTTGGTCCGTCAGACGTCTCATTCATGATTTACAATTTAGAGCCCACACACTGAATTTTGTCTTCAATTTAACTTTCTGACTTCCTTAGAAGGGTTCTCTAATTAACGGCATGTAAATGAGGCATCTGGGCTATGGGTTTGTCAGGGGCTTCACATAGGTCTCAAAGACTTTTTCATCTCATTTTCAAGGCAATTTGCATACTTGCCCTCCTAGTTCCCCTAACATTTTTCTTTGAAGAAGCCTCCTGTGCCCCTGGGTGCTCTGAGTATACATCTCCCTTGACCTCACACTTGGGCTTTATTCTCTCCTGAGCAGTGACGCTGCCTTAGGCAAAAGTGACACATTTCTATCACTGATGAGCCCCCTGAATGCTCAGAGAGTGTCTTGGGTACTGGTTTGAATATACCTAGAGTTGGGATTTTGTATCCTGTCATTTTATGGATTCCGTGTAGATTAGAGAAAATTGGAGTCCTCCATGTAGAAAAATAATAATCCTTCCTGAACAAAGTTCCTTTCTTTTTGTGGTGCTCATTAAATTTAGATGGATCTGATGGAGAGTGGGGTATCTTTTCTTCTTTGTCCTTGCTTTCTGAGGGGCATTACACAGTGACGTCCTCTTGAAAGATGAGACCCTTTGCCTCTTGACCTCAATTTTGCTCACATTGCATTTGTTATGGAAGGACGTTCACCTCTTCCTGCAGTTGAGTTTTGTCATCACTTCTTATAAAACAAAAATCATGTCACTTTGAGTGCATACAGTGCCATAGGCGTTAGTCATTCATTCCTTCATTCAGAAAACACCCACCTGCTGAATGACATTCCATATGATATCTGTGCTAGCATCTACTGAGAGATAGTGTCTGTTGCTCAGGTCTGGAAGGTTTAGTACAAGCACTCTGATATTGTAGGGGGATATTGTAGGCCACGAAAGAGGAAGTGTGAGTGATGGTTCTGATCTGTTATATTTTGTGACCCAGAATGTCACAAGTGAGGGAAATTTGTTCAAAATGTCAGTCCATATTTCATCAATTTAAGATGCTATTGAATGTAAGGCAAACCTTATTTTATGTACCACCAAGAAAAAATAAGGACTGCTAGTTTACTAAGCTATGATAACCTACTTTCGTATCCCATTGGAATTTCTCTTTTACATGTATTGGAAAAGCTCTTTTAGGCTTATTTAAACATCACTTTTCTTTAGTAATATATCCTTTTTTGGTATTCACCAAAAGAAAATGCAAACAGAATAAAATAAAACCTCTTCAGAATTGGAGTCTTCTGACTCAGTTTTTAGCTGAGTGTTGTCGACACCCACGCTTTTCCACTTGGCAACATTGCCTGCATCATCAAGAATGCTGGTGATGTGTGTTTCTTTGAAAGAGTGTGCCACTTTTGGCTTTGGTATTTTCTTTCCAAGCTACTGACATTCTGCAAGTTTTGACATGGGTGGTTTCTTAGTTTTACCAGAAGGTTGCAACTGGATGCTTTCAGGCAACCACCAGGACCTGTATTCTTCCCTCAAATGGTCTTTGACTGCTTTGTGGGCTGAAACTTTCAAAAATTGAAGTTGATTATCCCACTAGTAATAATACACTTTCTCATGTGCAGGCAATCACAACTGTTTCAAGTCTGCCATCTGGTTAGCAATAATTTGAAGACACCCAATTTTCAGAGATGCTAAAGTGTGTTTATGTGGGGTAGGGTTCATATTATAAACAATGGCATACAGACAGCTGACTGAGCCATTCCAACCTAGGAACTTATGGGAATAGCATCATAAATGTGGCATGGGCAAGCCATACTTTTCCCCTACCTCTATTCCTAGGGAGCAGAAAGAAGAGGATTAGGCAACATGCTCTTTCTTATTAAATTTCTGAAGATGTCCTGCTCCAGTGAGAGATTCTTAGGACAGAGAGGATGCCATGTCTTCTTAGCATAATGAGGTCAAGATATTAGTTCTTAAGAAAGAATCAGAGCTATGCTAATACAAAGGATGTGGATCTCTTAAGTATACTAGAGAAGAAGCTGGTTTTAATGGGAAGTTAATTCTAGAGGTGGCCAAATGTGCTCATGTACTCTAAACTTTGCTACTTAAAGGAAGGCCCAAGGACCAGCAGCATCAGCCTTCCCTGGAAGCAGATAAAAATGCAGAATCTCAGGCTCCACTCCACCCCCAGGATCAGGACCTGCATCATAACAACATCTCCATTACAGTCAGAGAAACGCTGTGTAGGGAAATGTTTCCTCCCTCTAGGCGAGCACACACACCCCATCAGTGATACCTGAGTTCGTCCACCCTCAAAAAGCAGATATTCAACCCTTGAGGCTCTTAAATCTGTAATATGGTCAAAGATTATAACAATGGCCAAGCTGTAATTGATTTTTTAGGAAGGAGTGGTGAGTCCCGGCTTAACAAAATTGGATGCGCATTTGGAGTCTACATAGAGCAGGAATTTAAAAGAGGGGGTTGTGGGATGCAGAAGAGAAAATCTGACAATGAGAAAAATCCAAGTGGAACACCTTATGGAAGCCTGATGTGGAGAATATTTGAGAATTGTCTTCCCCAAAGATCCAGGGTATAGGGTACACAAAAGGCACATCAGGACAAGGACAAATTCCTCCAGTCTACTTGGCAGAGTTGGAAATGAACCATCATAGAAAACATTGCCTAAAAACTGATTTTCAAACCTTCAAACATATTTGACTTGCAATTCATGCTAAGAAATACACTATAAATTAGTTATAACTGAAAAGTTGCATGAACAGCACTATCCTTCCTATGTGATGGACTCTGATGTTTTATTCTATCAAATTTTATTTTAAGAAATCCCATACCAATGTAACCTACTACTTCATTTTGTGATCTACCAATGAGTCATGACTCATAATTAGTGGTACAGTCTGTTTTCACTCAGAGGAAAGAGGGTAATGGTATTAAGAACAATTGAGATGGAGTATCCCTTCCTCCTTGGTCTCCAATGATATCAGGATTTTCCATCCTCAGTGTAGCCACTTGGTAGGTCTGAATAGAAGATTCCACAGATAACACAGTGATTCGACTTTGCTGCCTCCCTAGGGAGCATCTAGAGACACATCATGTGGAAAAGAAGAAATAAAGAGGGTGAGAAGGAGCAGCAGCAATTGCCATTTCCACACAGATTATGTCTGTGGTACAAAGACAAACCATTATGTTTGTGCAATAATCATGACAAAGAAGTCTTTTATCATAGGACAAACAAGTAAAGTAAAAATATTTACCACATTTTCTCTGACATGGGCTTCATGTGAGGAGAGTTCTGAGAGGATCCAAGGATAGAGCAGATTGCTTTCTTTCACAAAAATGATGGGCAGAGAGATAAATGAATGAGAAAAAGACCAGAAGGCCCGGGAGAGGAGAGAGGAGCAGGAGGGGGATGAAGTTTGAGAATGAAGGGATATTGGGAAACTTGGTTGGCAGTTAAGGTTTTTATAATATGTGGACATATCAAATGTGGTTTAATTCCTCCCTTGACAATCTACCCACCTCTAAGAAAACCTTCAGAAAATAACTACATTATTTTTAAACTTTTTGTAGACATATGTGTCTGTGTGTGGGGGTGTGTGTTTTGCATATAATGAAATCTTTAACCCTTATAGCTAAAACTAAAGGGCTAGTGTAACTTGGATTACCTAGTGAAATAATACTCTTAAGTAATAAATTGACTCTTTGCTGATTGAGCAATTAAGGGGGATGCCCAGTAAGGAGGAATGGATGATCTACGAATATGTGATCTTTAGATTTGATTTGCACATTGTATTTGCACACAAGACAGCAAATAAACATTTTCTCATTAAGGTCAAAGGACACCTGGTGAGCTATGTGGTCTTTGAATATGTAAAACTGTAATGTGATCTTGTAAGTTTCTGAAGGCAGCAACAACTTCAGTGTCTAATATCTATCAATGTCCATTCATCAACTTCAAAGTGTTAGAAATGATATTTTTTTTTCATTTCCACAATATTGATAGAAATCCACAGAATATTTAGGATATCCTCCCTCCTCCATAAAATTGAGTTCTCATAGGCTCTCAATTGATTAAAAACCTTAGGATAAAAAGAGAGGTTGAAGCAACATTTGAACGAGACCCTTTGGGGAAAACCACTCATGACACACCATGAAGTTGAATGAACCTGTTTCCCTAAGACCAGAGCTGGGCATACCCAGTGGGTTGAAGGTTTTGAGAACTGCCACATTACTGGAGCTTCAGTTACCAAAAGAAAACTATTCATTGGATTTTCCTTGAACTTGAGAGCTTCATGATACCTCAACCGGTCCTCCCCTCACTTCTCTCAACAGGCAAAGCGCTGTGGGATGAAGTAGTGCATAATGTCCACTAGGGGGCAGTAAAAGCTGCAGGTGAAGAAAGGTTTTGTGCGTCTGGATGAGAAAGTAAAAAAATAAATGACACTCACCACACCCAGTATATGGGCTCTCACCATGCTTCTGGGTGTTCCAGTGCTCTGAATGTACCTGAGAGGTCATGGGTTTATAGCCCGTTCTTAAGATGTCCACATAAAAACCCTCAGGATCATTTCCGTTCTTTGATCCAGTATGGGAGTAAGTCCAAGGGCGTGCGCATGCAAACTCCGAGCCCTAGCACCCGGCGCAGTTTGTGCTGGTAGCTAAGGGAAACAGACTGTAGGCAAATCAGGACTTGCACAGAATAGAAAACTGCGATCAATCCCATGAGCTGTATCCTTTTGGGGGCTACTGATAATCACTGTGAAATATATTCTTTTTTCCTTAGATATCATAATCATCTTGATCTTTAAATGGACTGTTTTTGCATCAGGCTCTGTCCATCCTACTACTTTCAAGACTCCTACTACTTTCAGCTTCCTCTGTGTCCTTTTTCTGGTCTCATTGTAAAATGCAGTTTGAGTGTAAAATGAAGGGCTCAGACTAAAATGTCTAAGGTCTTACCCAGCTTTATTTTTTCTCTGATTTTCAAGTTTCCATCCCTACCCTCTTCCGGCGGCGTGCTCAAGATCATGTCCTATCAGTCCTGATCGGCACCTCTTTCCAACTCTGCATTCAGTGATGTCAGGTTGGTAGCTTAAAATCAGCATTTATAACATAGAAATTGTCAAATAGTGTATGTAAAGGGGAGCCAGTTGTTAAACAATTATCAGCACACCACTAAACCTCTCTCAAGCTCAGGTTCTTTCAGCCTAATAGACTTCACTATTTCAAACTATAGTCTCACGGTCATCTTAGATTCTACTGGCAGAACCTAAAACTTAAGTCTCGATTTTTCCCTTCCCCTTCTCTACCCACGCATTTTCAGTCAGCTGTTAATAAAATCTTGGTATCATCTTTGTTTTATTTTCTACCATCTATTGAGGCTGTGCACCATTTTAAAGTTTGTTCCTTTGAAGTTTCTCTTAAAGCCATTTTTTTCTCTTATTTCCCTTGCCAAACTTCATCATGTTACACCTGAATTTGTTTAAGAGACTCTTACTGTTCTTTCCTCTTTTTTTTTTTTTAAACTTTTGTCTCTTGAATCCTATAAGTGGCAACAAAACTTCCTTAGAGCCTGTCTTCACCCCAGTAAAATAACCCTCATGGCTCTGACTCTCTGATCTCATTTCATGTCTAACACCCTCCATGTGGTTATAAAACTCCCTTCAATCTGGCACCATGTCAGCCATCTCCCATTTTTTCTTGCTCTGTCCCATCCCTCTGCTACAATGACACTTCCTGTCATCTCACATAAGCTTCATTTCCCAAGCTGTTCTCCCAAGGACTCAGGACATCATGGCTGATTGCAGCTGTGGCAAAGAAATGAAGGCTTTAGCAGCTGCTGATGCATCAGATTAACCTGTCAAGTATGACCCTACAACGGGCTGCTCTGATCCTGCTTGTGGGCCCCCCAGGTGCTCTTCTTTCTCCACTCAGCTTAGCTCAGTATCTTGGCCTCATCTTGTTTTGAATTCATTGGAAATACCAAGCTGATTTCAGTGATTTCATTGGTTCTGCTGAGAAGAGAACCCTTAATGATACTGGCCCTAGGTTTTAATTATGTTTTGTTTATATGCTATTAACTTTGCAGGTTTAAAGTCCTGGGCCATATACCAGGTGTGTGCAGAGAACAGACTTGCTTATTTACTCCTCTTGCTCTTTATCTTTCCTTTCTTCATCAATGTTTTGAATAAAATTTAATCAATACACACTATGTATCAGGTACCAGGATGGGCAATGGAGATGCAAAGCCACAAAACTTGATCTCAGCCTTCTGAAACAGAGTTTGGCAAATTGTGACCTGCAGGCCAAATGTAGCCCGACACCGTTTTTTCTATAATCTGTGAGCTATGAATGGTTTTTCCATATTTATATAATAAAAAAGCCAATGAATAATAAAATTTCTTGACATGTAAAAATCATATGAAATTCAAATTTCAGTGTTGAAGAATAATATGTTATCAGAACCCAAACATGCCCATGGCTGCTTTTTCATTACAGCAGCAGAGCTGAGTCATTGTGGTAGAGATTTTATGGCCCAGAGGAAGTTTGCTGACCTCTGTTGTCGGGTTTCATCATTTAGTGTGTGAGATAGATATGTTGTTAATTACAATATACTTGGATGACTAACTTGATGGTAATTGAGACAAGAGACAATGATTGGAGAGCATAATGCTCCTAGTAAATGCATCCGAGGGCTGATTTTGAGTTGCTACGGAAGGTGAAGAGGTAGGCAACGTTTCAGCAGGTAAGGAAGGCAAAGGTCCGGGGGCAGGAAAGACAGAGTCCCGGATCTGGAAAGAAGAGAATGTTTCCACATGTCGGTAGAGGTGTATACATAAAAGAGAACAAGAGATAAAGCAAGTTGGTTGTAGCACCTCTAAGTTCTGGAGCCATATTCTAAGCAGTGCATTCCAGGCCAGTAGACCCAAGACATCAAAAGACTTTCCGCAAGGAGTGAAATGAACAGGTTTACCATTTAGAAGGATTACTTACTAATTTAAAATGCTCGAGCCAGGATTGAAACTCAGTCTTCTCCTTTGTTCATCCTTCAAACTTAGTGAAATCTTAACATCTTCTACAAGAGCCTTGTGAGTTTTTCAATCCAGGTATTTGAATAACAGCTTCCTAAAATATACTACCTTTGACTACAGTTATCTTTTCCTTTCTTCTTTGTGCATTGCTGAAGAGAATGTTGTAAATGAAATAGAATGCAAACTTGATACATTGTTAGCAATGAGAACTTTTGCCTTGAACTTTTCCTCTGAAAATTGGTTTTTTTTTCTTGGAAGCACCAAAGGGAGGGATCTGAGGGTCGTGATCTTTCCCCGGAGCTTTGTTTCCTTCAAGATTCTTTGTTGGTTTTCCCATGGGCACAGATTGAGACAACCTTAAATCTACACATGTGTTTTAACAGGAGACAGAACGTCTCTCAGACTTAGCTCATTTCTCCCCAGAAACTCTGTACAGTGCATGGCAGAGGGTTTAAACATAGCCCTCCACTCCTTATTCATGAAGTATTCATTTCACATACTCTCTGTGCCAGACCTTGCAAACAACCGTTCTTAAAGATGTCAGGGTCTAGTTTATGAAATAGACATGCAAACAGATGATCTAAATACCATGTGATAAGCACCAATGTGGCTGCATGCACAAAATATCACCAGAGCACAGAGGAAGAAACAAGTAACCATGGCTGGGAGAGTTGGGGGTTTGGTTAGTGGTTCTACTGAGAACTTTATAGAGGTGATGTTTAAGCCCAAGTTTGTCCAATAATTTTTCACCAGGGGAAGAAGAGGGCATGCTGTTTAAAGCGTAGGCAAAGGCATGGTCAAAGGTGACTCATAAAAGAATAAGTTTTCAACTGCAAGTGTTCTGTGTGACTAGAGGCCATACGATTTAAAAAATAGGATGAGTCAGGTCAAAAGTAATAATAACTGCCACTTACTGACAACTGCTTTGTATCAGGCATTGTGATAAACCCTTTCTATGCATTATTATTAATTTAGAAAATACACTGCAAGGTGGATATTATCCCCACTTCACACGTGAGAAAACTGAGCTTAAGTCAGTTCCCTTCATTCAGATTGCTAGGAAATGGCTATAGTGGTGTTTTTCAACTCAGGTCGGTTAACTACAAAGCTCACGTTCATGATATATTGCCCCTTGGGGGGGAGAAAGAAGAGGATCATGTGGTTTTTAAAACCCTGACTGCGGAGTGTGAAGGGTGGATTATGGTGGGATGGGAGTGAAACCTGTGGAGAGAAGACCAATGGCAGATCATAGTAGCCTCATGGTAGTTAAGAGAATACAGATCAGTAAAACAGTTATTCTCAATTGAAATCGATTTAGCCTTACCAGTTTCCTAAAAACACAGGTTTTTAGGAATGTAAACACAGGTCATGTCAGAACAAAGAGAACATTCTTCTTGGGTCATTTTGGACTTCCATTTCTAAAGGCTTATCACATCAACAGGAGAAGGTAGCAGTTCATCTCAGATGGATTATTGATGTCACTGGGAGCAGACACTCCTCAAGTTCATAACGAAATATCCCTGAGTCTGGTTTTTTTTTTTTTTTTGAGACGGAGCCTCAAGCTATCCCCCTGGGTAGAGTGCCATGGCATCACACTCACAGCAACCTCCAACTCCTGGGCTCAAGCAAGTCTCCTGCCTCAGCCTCCCAAGTAGCTGGGACTACAGGTGCCCACCACAACACCTGGCCATTTTTTGGTTGCAGCCATCATTGTTGTTTGGCGGGCCTGGGCTGGGGATTTGAAACCACCACCTTAGGTGTATGTGGCTGGTGCCTTAACCGCTTGAGCCACAGGTGCCAAGCCAGTCTGTTTGTTTTTTAAACATGGTCTTCCTCTGTTGGAAGCTCACTCTCTTAATTGCTAACCTTATTTCCTATTCCACAGCAAAAGTAGAAGCAATCAAAAAAGAAATTTCACTACTTCATCTGCTCACCTTTATTCATCCGTGCCTGTATTATCTGCCTCTCAAGGCTGCCTCTTCCACTCATTCTTACAGCTAAAGTCAATTCTCTGTTGTTGGCTGGATTCGATCTCATTATCTGTATCTTGGAAATTATCTTCCCTCCTAATATTCTGTAAAGTCTCTTTGCCCCACCTTCCCACACACTTCGTGGATCACCTCCATCAGCATATCAATGTACTATTTCTATCACGTAAAAAAGAATTCTCTCTTGAACCTAGGTCCCTTTTAAGCTACCAGAACATTTCTCTACTTCCCTTTCCAACCAAACATCTTAAAGGGGTTGTCTCTACTCCTTCTCTCTAATTTTTCACTTCTCCTTTTTTCTTGACTTCACCTAAGTCAGACTTTTGCCAACACTGTTCCACCAAATGTTGCTCTTCTTAACATCATCAGTACTTCCTCACTGTTAAATGTAATCGTCTGTTCTTCATTCTTATTGTACTTCGCCCAGCAACAGGTTTTGCCACAATCATTTTCTCTTCCTCAAGAAGTCTTTTTCACTTCACTTTACATCCAGAACACATCACTCTCTTTCCTTTTCTCCCATCTTGCTAGTCAATTCTTCTAAGTTTCTTTGCTGATTCTTATTCATCTCATCAAACTCTTAATGTTGGGACACCCCAGCACTCAGTTCTGGCAGTTCTTTTCTGTCTACACTCATGTCCCAATTGATGTATTCTAGTATTTTTGTTTTAAATACTAATCATATTTATTAATAATAAATTTGTATCTTGATTCTGGATCTTTCCTCCAAATTCTTGACCTATTAACTCAATTTTCCAGTTGATTTCTCTACTTAGCTGCTGAGACATACATCAAATATAATGTGTCCAAATAAATTCCCCCTGTATTGGCTCTGCTTATAGTTTTCTCCATCCTAATATATGATTACTCTATCCTTCTAGTTATTCAAGGCATAAACCTTGGCATTGGTCACTGACTTCTTTCATATGTTCACACATCTAACAAGCTATTAAGGAATCTTACCAAATCTATCTTCAAAACATATTGAGTATTTGAATACTTCTGACCACCTACATTACTTCCAGTCTGGTCCATACCATCATTACCCTTGCTGTGGATTATTGCTACAGCCTCTGAAGTCTCTCCCTTCTATGCTTTGTTTCTGACATATAGTTTACTCTCAATGCAGCAGCCAGAGTGATACTTTAAATATAAAAGTCAGATCCAGCATACCTGTTTTCAAAACTTTCAAAAGCTTTGCATCTCAAGGATTGAACAGTGTGTTTTGGTTATTCTTAGATAAGAAAGACTGGGTTGTTGGAGTGCTTTTGGCTTGTGTTGTCTAAGATGTAGGATAGCTAGAAGGATTAGAAATTTTAATGTTTCCTTTTTCTTTTTGTAGCCTATCCATGTGCTTCTGTCATGTGAAAGATCTTTACAAAAACAATAATATACTTTTTGAGAATCCCAAAAATCTGAAAATTGGAGAGGTATATCATATTCATGAATGGGAGAACTTAATATCCACCTTTAAGCAACTATTCTGGGGAAAGTCTCTATATATCTATGAGAAGGTATATTCAAGAATATTTGTGGCAGCATTGACTACAGTGGCAAAAAAAAAAAAAAAAAAAGAAGAAGAAGAAGAACCAGAATGATTAATAGGAGAACAGACAAATTATGATTTGGTCACACAATGAAATTGAGTCATATATCTATATAGATAATTCTCAGAAACATAGTACAGACTAAATATCCCTTATCTGAAATGCTTGAGACCAGAAGTATTTTGGATTTCAGATATTTTTGGATTTTGGAATATCTCCAAATAATGAGATATCTTGGAGGTGGCACCCAAATCTAAATATGAAATATATTTATTTTTTATACACCTTATACACATAGAATGAAGATGATTTTATACAATGTTTTTAAAAACTTTGTGTATGAAACAATGTTTTGACTATGTTTTGGCTATGACTGATCACAAGGTCAGGTGTGGAATTTTCCATTTGTGGCATCATGTCAGTGCTCAAAAAGTTTCAAATTTTGGAATATTTGGATTCTGTATTTTTGTGTTAGGGATGCTCAACTTGTTTAATGGAGTTTCAGAATGATAACCATTTAAAAAATTAAATAATGCAAAATAAAATCATATACACACAAAGGATCTTCCAAAAGTTCATAAAAAAGCATGTTATGAAAAAACTGTATTTCAAAATTATTCCACATCAAAATAAACTGATACTAACTTGTGATAAATGTGTATGAACCGGATGTAGTTTAAGGCACTCAAAAAAATAAGACATCAGTTTGAGAAGAACCCCTATCAATACAACATGAATTCTGCCAAAACTGAAGCAAGAACAAACATCAAATTTATGGTGAAGCTCAAATAAAAAAAGGTGAAATCATTGATGATTTGCAAAACGTTTATGGAGACAATGAGCCAAAGAAATCAGGAGTTTACAAATGGATGGGGATTTAAGAAGGGATAAGATGACGTTGAAGATGAAGCCTAAAGTGACAGATCATCCACATCCATTTGTGAGGAAAAAACTAATCTTGTTTGTGTCCTAAGAGGACCAATGATTAATAGCACAAACAATAACCAACACCAAAGACAACTCAGTTGGTTCAGCTTACATAATTCTGACTGAAAAATTAAAGTTGAGTGCACTTTCCACTTGATGGATTGGCCAAAACCATTGTACCCAGGTCAGCTGCTGACAAGAGCAGAAATTTCAAACAAATGAGATCAAGATCTTAAAGCATTTCTTGGAAGAACTGTAAGAGGAAATGAAACTGGTTTTACTAGTACAGTATGATCTGGAAGCCAAAGCACAATCACAGCAATGGCTACCAAGAGGTGAAAGCTGCCCAGTCAAAGTAAAGGCAGACTGGTTCAGAGCAAAGATCATGATACCAGTTTACCAGTTTTTGTTCATTTGTTTGATCCCCAAAGCATTTGACTTCTTAACTTTTTGGAAGACCAAAGAAAGATAACATCTATTTATTAGAGAATGTTTTGAGAAAGTTACCAAAACCTTTAGCCAAAAAGAAGAGAGCTTCATGGAGGGTCCTGCCCCTCCCTCTAATTAAACAAGAGCAATTTTCAAGAGTTTTGATGGGAAGTCATTAGGCCATCAACCTTATAGTCCTTCTGACTTTTTTGTTTTTTGTTTGTTTCCTAAATCTTGAAAGGACACTCACTTTTTCTTCAGTTAATAATAGAAAAGACTGAATTGACGTGGTTAAATTCTCTCAGTTCTTTAGGGAAAGACTAAATGGCTGATATCATCACTTACAAAAGTGTCTTGAATTTAATGAAGCTTATGTTGAGAAATAAAGTTCATATTTTTTATTTTTATCTTTTAATTCCATTTTTTCCATGAGGTTTTGGGGGTCTGCTTGTATACCTCTCGTGCAAAAGATATAATACCAAATTCAAAATCGTGGCTACTTTTAAGAAGGATAAGCAATACAGTTGAGGAGATACATCTGAAAGGTTTATTTGATCTGAACTGTCCTATTTATTTTTAAAAAATTGTGAGACAAATATGGCAAGACTAATTTAGCAATCATTAAACCTAAGTATTGGGTTCACAAATGTACATTGACTACTTTTTTTTATATTCCTAGATGTTTTAAATACATTATAAGCGAAATGAAGTGACTAAGCTTTTTATTTAAACATGATAACAACCTATAGTTTAAAGGTAGAAGGAGATATATCTGTAACTAATTTGCATGCAGAACTTTTTTGATGACCAGAACAGAAAGTCCCTCAAGTCAGCTTCCAAATGGGGACATTTCATATAAAGTCACACGAAGGACAATAACTGAAATTAAAGGACAGAAGCCAAAGTACAGCCAGGACTCCGGTGGTAGGACTGGGACCTGGACCAGGGCCAGGAACCTGGGCTACCTTTCATAGAGGCTGCAAGATTGTGTGCTCGCTCTTTCTCTTTCTCTCGCTCTCTTTTTCTGGTTTTCTCTGGGCTCTTCCATCTCTGCTTGCTACTGCCCCTTAACTCTTCCGACTCATCTGTGAGATATAAGACGAAGTTGCCCTCCTGACTTGTGATTCTGTTCAGATTCAACAAGACAGTATGTAATCCATACAACTCATCATTTTGAGCCAGGCCACCCAGGTCATATTCCCACAACAAGCCCAGAGCCGGGCCACTTCCCGAGCCTAATCTGTTTATGCCCTTCCCAATGCAAATAGCAGCCCAGGTGGTTTCCCTGAGTGGAGGCTGTGGGGGGCACTCAGTACTAGCACTAATAATCATTAGCATTTAGTGCTTACTGTGTTCTAAGGACTACACCACACACTTTGCATACATCATCCCATTTACGTCATGCAGCAGCCTTATAAGGAAATACTGTTATCCCCATTTTACAGACGAGGGAATTGGGCAGAGAAGCCAAGTAACTTACCTCAGGCCACAATGTAAATGGCAAAGCCAGGGATGCTGGGCAACCTGAGCGTGGTTAGTGAATTGACTACCGTGACTTCTTCACTTCAGCCAGAGCGAGCGGCAATGGATGCTGTTGGAGAGGTGTGGAATGCAGAACAGAGGAAGGGCAGCCGTTTGGACAGGACACATGTGAAACTTTAGGAACAAAGAGAGCTCAAAATACAGTGACTCTTTCACATATGTTTGCTGTCCTTGATGCATAACCAACTCCAAGGCTGCTGCAAGCGTTGCTGTGTCCCAGACAGCTGGAGAGGAAAAGAGGGATCCAGGACTGGCAGGTGCTTCTTTAAGGGGGAAATCCAGAATTTACATGATCACGTATATTCATGCCTCATTGGCTCAATACCAGCCAGAGTGACTAGGAATTGTAGTTTTGAGTTGGAGAGCCATAATTCCAGTTGAAATGTTCCTATTGCAAAAAAAAAAAAAAAAAAAAGGCTAAAGAGACAGTGCTATACACAGTGAGTCACTTAGGAAGCTTGATTTTCAAAAGTTCCCAAACAGGATTCTATCCTATCCTAACCCTCCAATGGTGTTGGCGTTAGAACACTGCCTCCCCCTACCCTACATAATCTTTTGTTTGGGCCATTGCACAGGTTTCCCCTGCACAACTAGCAGGGACGTCATTCCTCAAAGCTGTAAGAAGATGGCATCTTAGACAAGGCTCTGGAGTGACACAGCTCTTATTCCTTTCTCTTTCAGCCCCCATTCCTGTTAAAATGAGCATTGCTTAGTAATTTGCACTGTAGTGTAAGTATTTTTGATCTATCCTCGGGAGACTAGGTTTCTACTGCTTGACCCTTGAGCAAGAACACCTCCCATCATCACCTATTTTATTAGGTAAATGTTCTGGAGATAGAAACTTTCACTGGGATAAGCAAAAGGATTACAGGTCTGATCCCACACAAGAACTGGCTCCTGATCATTTGTTGCACTGTAGTTTCTTTGCTCTTCTCAAGCTGGTAGGATAAGCCCCAGCAAGCAGCCCTGCCCCAGCCAGTCTGGGATGGCCACACTGACTAACCATGCTCCAGATGTGGACAAAACACAATCTTATTCTCACGTCATCTTGTTGACTTATCTGCCTGTCCTAGACCTGGACTTTTCTTATCATGGGATGGTGTATTCATTAGGTCTGTTTGTGTTGTAAGCAATTCAAACTCAACTCACCCTGGTCCATACAAAAAAGAGTGCAACGCTCGGGGTGGGGGGGGGGATCAAACCACAGGAGGGGCAGGGAGGCAGGTGGATCTTAGGGAAGCTTGAAGAAGATGCTCGGCTGCCTAGTAAATTTCCTCCATGTCATCTCTGCCCCTTAACTTCATTGTCTTAGAGAAACAAAGGCTGGTCTCATAGCCAGGTTGTCTAGATTTACTCTTAGAAGATAGTGTCACCCTCACTGTTTTCATGAGTGTAACTTGAAAGTGCTCTGATTGCTGCAGTTCAAACCAGGCATGCATCCTCAGTCACAGAAAGAGGGGTCACACTGTGAGAATAAAGAAAATAGCATTTATCTGAAGAAGTGTATCTGTGTGTATTGCATATAGCAAAGGTTCTCAGCAGGGGAAGATTTTACCCCAGGGGACATCCGGCAATGTCTGGAGACATTTTTGATTGTCACGATCAGTGGGAGAGGGCTGTGTGTGCTCTTGGCATCTAGCGTGTGAAGGTCAGGAATGCTGTTAAACATCCTGTAATATAGAGACCAGTCTCTCACAACAAAGAAGAATCCAGTCCAAAATGTCAATATAGGTGCTTCTGACTTACCATGGGCTCACGTCCTGATAAATTCGCTGTAAGTTGAAAATATTCACGACTTGAAAGTACACTTAATACATTTAACTTATCGAACATCATAGCTAAGCCTATTCCAATTTAAATATACTCAGAACACTTATACTGGCCTACAGTTGGGCAAAGTCATCTAAAGCCAAGCCTACCTTATAACAAAGTGTTGCATGTCTCATGTAATTTGTTGAATACTATACTGAAAATAAAAAGCAGCATGGTTGTAGGTGACCTCCAAGTATGGTTTCTACTGACTGTGTATGACTTGTGCATCAGTATAAAGTCAAACCATTGTAAATCAGAAAACCTATGTAGCAGCAAGGTTGAGAAACTGTGAGATAGAGGGTAGGAGAGTTCTGGGAAGAATCTTGCTTTTATGAGGAGGGAACAGGGGTGTTGAGCTGCTTTGACAATAGTCCTTGCAAGGGGCACTCTGGGGGCGCTATGATTCAAGCTGGGGAATCAAGGACAAGGATTCGGTACCACTATGGTTCTTAAGTTCTATCAGCCTGAGCCTTCCACATGGATCACCCTAGTTGGCAGGCATTTCATTCTTTTGAGAGGGCAGAAATCTCTCAATATTAAAGTCTTATCCTGACCTTGTTCTTTTATCTACAGCTTTTGGGGACCATGTCATGTAGCTGGGTGTGCTGGGATCAGGGCCACCTCAGCTTACAGGGGTTGCCTGTCCAGTACTCTCTCATCATTTTCTTCCCAGAGAAATATGCACCATCCCCTGCCCCAGCTGCCACACGTGTCTGTCTCTCACTTCTGTGCCTCTATGCAGCTGGTCCCTTTTTTCTGGCTGATTGGCTGCTTAGCTCAGGGGTCACACCTTCAGGAAGTCTTCCACAAATCACACTCATACACATATACACTCACTCTTCAGGGGTGATGCCCCCATCTGCGCTCCCACGGGCCTTCAAGGATCACCTCTACCATGGTGTCATATGAGACCAGAGTGAGATTTGTGGTCTCATGTCTACACACAATGGAGATCTCCTCGGGCAAAGTGACTGTTTTAATTCCTCCTGCGTCTCCAGCACCTAAGACAGTATCTGTTACAGTGACTGATTTTACCAGTCTGATGGCAAAGGAAGCCAGGTAAAAATGACCTCTAAAGACTGCTGACCACCTTAAGATTTTTAACAACTTATAATAAATCAGGAAGGTTAGAGATCAGATAGATCTTTGATCTATTTCTGTGTAATATCATCTAAAGTGTCTAATTAATGAAGAGCTGGGATGGCAATAAATGGAAGAGCACAGCATGTCTTTGCCCTCCCTAGAAAGTCCTCCATCCAAAATGCCAGCCTGGGTCCTTTATTTTATTTCATTTTTTCTCCTGAGGATGTGTTAAGAACTCTTGTTTCCAACCTGGCACTGATGTAGTTAAAGCTGCACCATTTGCTGTGTGAGGCTTTGATTCTGCTGACTTTATTTCAAGCAATCAAAAATATCTAATTTGCATTCACATTCACATCAGTGGCCCATATGTTAGCCCTGTTTAAAAGCTATAGGCTTGCATTCATTATGAACGACTTGGCTCCTCTTCCTTATCTTTTCACTTTAAAATTATTGAGATACTGTCGCTACAAAGGGTTATATTTAGCAGAGACACAGCGTTTCCGTGTGCGTATGTGTCTCTGCCCATGTCTGTGTGTCTGAAAAGGATCCGATATTTGCATCTTCCTCCAAAATATCCGTTAACTTTCAAAATGGGAAAAGGAAGAGTCGTCGCTTTCTCTATCCATTTCGTATGTGACAGCGCTGCCTCCTACCTAAGGCATCATTAAAATACGGCGTCGCAATATGTCTGTGCCCATGATTCTAGACCACACACTGAGCCCCGATAAGCAGGCCCCTCTGGAGAGCCGCAGTGAGAAATTCACAGTTTCTGGGGAACGGGCCCAGCCAGGGCCTTGCTCTTGGGATTCAATCATATCTCAACTAGATTCCACTCACTGGTGGGACAGACTTGTCTATGTCTCATTATTTATTTATCAAAAAATTGACTGAGCCCCTACTATGTGAAAAGAACTCTTCTATGTAAAGGTACAAAGATTTGGAATGAAGGGTTACGGCTCTATGGGGCTCCAACGGGGCAAGGATGGGGAGGATGAGCGTCCCAACAACAATTAGGACTCCGTTGGAAAATATGCTAGGGCGGGGGTCTGGACAAAGTCCCAGGGAATCACACAAGAACAACTATGGCTCTTTTCGGAAGGTCATAGAGCAGATAGGAACTGGTGGGCAGGGAGGTCATCCCTAGTTGGGCACACTTGACCCAGGCCTTCTGGGAGAAATTCCTGGTTGTGATGAAGCAGAGAAGGAATGGGGCAGCGGGAACCAGGGGAGGCTGTGGATACAGAACGCACCTTTGTTTCATTCATAGCAGATGCTGTGCCCTTGGGCACCACTCCCCTGCCTTTCCCCACTGTGGCTGAGCTAAAAGGCACAATGGCCGAGGTGTGTGCGACCAGTGACAATAGAGCCTTTGTTCTCTAGCATGATACCCAAGTAGCTGGTGAGTGTGAAGAAAGCAGGGAACTGAGAAGAGAGTCTCTATCCTTCTCTATTCTTCTGTCCTGTTTGGACTATATTTTCCATGCTTTGCATACATATTGCTATTTAAGGGAAAAAAATGGAAAGTTATTTTGAATCAACGAATTCTAAATAACATTCCAAGTTTTATCATTAAAGAAGCTAATTAGAGAAACTACATCATGACGTCAAGCTAAAATGAGCAAATGAAGTGAAGAGGAACAATAGCACGTGTGTTATTCAATCCGGTGGGGGTGGGGGGAGGGCAGGGGAGGTAGGAGCAAGAGGCTTCATCAGTGGTTTTCACTGGAAGGAAGAATCCAGGCAGAGTAAGCAGGGTAAGGCCTGGCTAGTTTGAATAATTCCAGCAGGCACTGGAGTACAGGAGCTAGCCCTAGTCATTTGCTGCCAGGATAATTAGGGCAGGGAAATAGTAGCTTGGAATAGGGGAGCCTAATAAAGAAGTGATTACGGATGTTGGTTGGTTTGCATATGAAAGATACACAGTAGGAGGTGGGGCGTCACCGTCTAGCTCAGCAAGTCCCCAGATATCAAAGATATCAGATAGAGAAAATAGAAAGACTAAAGAGACAGTGGTTAATACAGTTGCTGTTAGGGGTGCAAATAATAAAAGGGTCATTCTCAGACCATTTTTGAATTTGCTTTACACTACAGATTTTATTTTTTTAGAGACAGAGTCTCATTTCATCACCCTTCGTAGAGTGCTGTAACATCACAGTTCACAGCAACCTCCAGCCAGCTTTTAGGCTTAGGTGATTCTCTTGCCTCAGCCCCCTGAGTAGCTGGGACTACAGGCACCCACCATAACGCCTGGCTATTTTTTGTTGCAGTTTGGCCAGGGCTGGGTTTGAACCCACCACCCTCAGTATATGGGGCTGGGGCCCTACTCACTGAGCCACAGGCACCCCCCAACTACAGATTCTTTTATTCAAATAAAATCTTACTTAGATGCCCCATGTATAGAGTAAATACTAAGAGTCACTGTGGTTGAATTGAGGATAATTGGCCCAGAGCCTGGAATACATAGCCTCCCTGCCATTTTCCAGGGTAGTTCTTCAAAAGGGAGGAGAGATCTAGAAGTCTGCAGATGTGATCTGGAAACAGGGCACGGGAGGCCTCTCCTGGTGTCAGTTACACCTACCATGAGGGACGCAGCTGGCCACATTTCAGTCCTATGAACATACCTGACCTTGGTCTGTTGGAGGTTTGCCAAAGGTTCCAGGAACTCATCACTAGGTTTGTTCTGCCAGAACGCTGCTCACAAGAACACAGAGGACAAGGCCAGGAAAAGAGATGCTTCCAGGCATGTTGGGATTTGTAACGGGTACCACCATGTAGGGACTTGTTTAAGACACACATTGCAATATACTCCTCTGGAAGTTAGGCCAGACCATGCAGAAGAGTCTGGCCTGGAATAAAGCACCCTGAGCATCTCATCCGCTCCCTTCTCCCTAAGATCACATGTGATTGTCAAGTCCTCTCCAGCTTCCTACTCCAATGGCTAGGAAAGACCTGTCTGGAGATGAGCCACACTGCTAAGGCAGCGTGAAGGCCAGATTCTGCCTCCATCTCTGGGCCGAGGAATGGTGATGCCCTGCCTAGACCCTCTTTCAGGCCTGCCCTAGTTCACTCACTTCATGTAAGCAAGAGAAAGAAGAAAGTAAATTAATATTTCACTGTTATTGTCTTTAGCATTATCATTAACACTGTTAAGTTTATTGTAATTATCAGTTTTTTTATAATATAATCATATGTCCCATAATGATGTTCCAGCTAACTGCAGACCACATATGCAACACTTGTCTCATAAGGTTATAATGGATCTGCACTGGAGAGATGTACCATTTTTTATCTGTTATATTTTTGCTTTCTCTATGCTTAAATATACCATTTCATTACAATTGCCTAAAATATTCAGTACAATAACTTTCTGTTGAGGCTTATAGTAAGGTGACCAGACGTCCCGCTTTTAACAATTTGTCCTGCATGCTGCAGCGTTTTAAAAACGTCCCGATTTTTGGAAAGAATGCACAAACGGTAGGGAGAACAGTAAGGGAATATACAGTTTTCGGCTGCCATGTGGCTATTTCACCAGGATATGAGTTTTATATTATTTTTGTTAATTTTATAACATTAAACTGTAATAATAACAAATAATTGTTGAGAAGTGATTATCGAGAACTGCTTATCAAAGTTTGCATTGTTGTCAGGCCCTGTCAGGCCCCACCCTGCCCCGCCCCCGCTCCACCCCCACCCCCCACCCCCAATGGCGTCCCGCTTTACCAATGTTAAAATCTGGTCATCTTAGCTTATAGTCTAAGAAGCAATAGGTGTGTAGCCTAGGTGTGTGGGAGACAGTACCATCTAGGTTTGTGTAAGTGCACTCTGTCTCTGATGTTTAATCATCTAATGAGATTTCTCAGAGCATAGCTTCTCAGAATGTATCCCTGGCATTAAGCTATGCATGATTGTATCCATTTATTGCTTCAAGGCAATTATTACTAATGCAAATTCACTGTGTTCCTGTACCCTAATATGGCTGGGAGAAGCTGTATCTCTTCATCCCACCAATCTACATTTTCTAAGTTCTCTGACTTGTCACATGCCTCATTTGCTCAGATGCTTCAGCAAAAATCATGGGCTGAATAGTGAGTCTAGCCACTCCATCACCTCTGGCAAAACTCATCTCATCCTATTCCTTGTACTCAACTATAAAGGATTGGTGTTTGTGCCTGCTTGTCTGTGTTCCATCCCATATTTGTTTCTTGCAGGAGAAAGCATCCATTGGAAGGAAGAGTGGCTTCCTGTTTGGATTCTTGGATTAGAAAATGATCCTCTAATTGCTATGAAGATGCCAGAGCATTGTAGTCAGGGCTACAGAATGAGACTCTGTCTCAAAAAAAAAATAAAAAATAAAATAAAGGAAAAAGAACATGATGCTCCATTTTACAACATGGAACCTTCCAAATAACAACACCGGCCATCTGCAGACCACGTATAGAACAGTTAATATAACATCAACAACAAATAAGGGTGGCTGACATGTCTATCAGTTTTTGCTCAATAGCAAGTGAAGAAGATTTTGTGTTTGTTTGTTTGCTTTTCAGTTTGGAACTTTGTTCTGGAAAGTTGAAAGAACTTTCTAGTAGTCTGAGCAAAAGGATACCCTATTTCCCATAAAGCTGCTTTTTGAATGTCAGCACATCCTGGGCACAGAACAAAGGGCCCAGGTGTAATTAGCTTCCCATTAGCTCCAGCAGAAACCTAGTATGGCAGGTCCAGAGCAAGGGAAACATGTAGAGTGTGTTTTTATAACACAGACATTTCTAGTTACTGGCTGCATGATTTTAAAATCTTCTTTTCCTTTCATTCATACTGACATGATATTGAATGTTTAAGTGAGATATTTATATAAAAATTTTTTAACTTATAGAGTATGATACCTACATAGGTTATTGTGTATAATTACTTAATAGAAGGCAGCATACATGTAGCTCTGAACTTACTTTCTTGGCTTCTTAGATAATGTAGGAAATTAGAAATTAAATTTCACTCATGTGGACAGGTAGGTAAAGTAGAAAACAAGCTCATGTGGAGATGCAGAGGAACAGCCCTTGACAAGATGAATGATGAATGATACAGGGAAGCAGTTGGCTGTGGGTAGTGTTATGCTCCAGCCTTACTGATAGCTGGCATGGCCACCTTGCACATCTCCAAAGATTTAGGGACAAATATATATATAACAGCAATAGAAAGGAATTTGAAGATAATGATAGGATGACTTCAAGATTAATTCTGCAAATAGTGAAAAAAAATAATTTATGGGGTCTATTCACTTTTAATTGGCATCCTGACATTCTGAAACACCTTTGGAAATATCTGAAATTCAGTGATGTAGAAATTCACCCAGCAATTATTTGAGAATGTGAAGAGGACTCTCAGAGATGCTCTGTAATTCGGTTTTTGCTTGTCATTTTGAATTATTAAGTAACAGAATCCCAAACAACATAAGAGATAAATTTCTGTGTCTCATTTCATAATTGTTTCATGATCAACATGGTAAACCTAATAACATAGTAACTTATGTCTCCAAGGTCACATTCTAAATCTGCACTGTCCAATAAGGTAGGAACAGGCCACATGCGATTATTAAGCACTTGAAATAGACTAAAAAATAGCACTAACATAACTAAAAAAAAACCCTTAATTTTAAATTTTGTTTTATTTTAATTAGTTTACATTTAAGAACTGGTATCTGGTTCAGTTATTAGAAAATTTTAGGTATCTGTGGAGGAATTTGGCTATGATTTGGGTTAGAAAATGATGCACTTTTTCAACCACAGATCTAAATGTAAACCAGTTATTTTTGAGGAAGACTTAGCATCTAATCAAGATGTTGAAGTGTAAAATACAATCAGATTTTAAAGATATAATATGAAAAATGATGCATCAATATTCATCATATACTATCATAACTATTCATCAATAGTTTTCATATCGATTGCTTATTGAAATAATATTTTAGATTATTGAGTTCAGTGGAATAAATAAAAATTAATTTTACTGGTTTCTTTATACTTTGTTCCAATGTGACAACTAGAATTTTAATTACATATGTGCCTCCATTATACATACATTGGACAATGCTGCCTTAGAGAGCAAAACACATGAGGCAGAAATCTAGTTTTTGATTCTTGGTCTCTTGATTTTTCCCCTATACTATGTTGTTTCTCTAAAATACTTTCTTATGTCCCCCATTATCTTTGCAAAAGCTGGTATGAGGGATTTCATCAAAAGATAAAATTTGAAACAAGCTTTCTGGCTGGTGTAGACTCCACTTTGGTGTCTTGCCTCTTCTCTATTGCTGGTCCTTTATTTTCAATCTTAACCTTGCTCTCCATGTAAGCAGGTACATGGAGACTCTACATTTCTTTCTTTGTATTGTATTTTTAATTTTTATTATAATTTTTATTATAATTTTATTTATAATTTTATTATTATATAATTATTTTATTATAATTATTATTATAATTTATTTACCAAGTTCACCATTCTTTCCTGAAGAAGGATGATACATCTCGACCTCTTGAACTCAGATATGACCTCGAGAATTGCTTTGGCCAATGAAACCTGAGCAAAGGTGATATAATGTATATCTCTTGTGCATGGGAGCTCTAGAACTATGTGGGCTTGAAACATTTTCTTGTGGTTTTCTGCCATGAGCTCAGGTGGAGGCTGCAATGTCTCAGGTAGAATTGCTCTGTCAGTCTGGGTTCTGGAGTGATGATGATTAGAGATAGCCGTAGCCAGGGATGAATCCTAGCTTGCATGAGGACAGCCCCTTGTGCTAGAAGTCAATGAGTTTTAGGGGTAATTGTTTTTGTGGCATAACTTAGTCCACATAATTTGGGGACTGTCCCACTTTGGGGACAGTAAGAGGAAGGAAAGGAGAAAGAAGAAAAAACTGGGCTTCATAGTGGGGAGACAATCCCCATTTTTACTGTTATAAAAGGTTGTGAGGAGACAACACTTCTATACTGCTGGTGGGATCGCAAACTACTACAGCCTTTGGAGAGAAATATGGAGAAACCTCAAAGATCTAAAAGTAGACTGACATGACCCATCGGGCTCCTAAGGCCCTGGTCTCGATCACCGCAAGAAGGAACCAGGTGTGACACGGATTAGAAGTACAAGCTTGTGGAAGATGGGCTAGGCCTTACTTGCAGGGTAGCCCCAAGCAACCTCTACACTGGCCTTTTATGGAGACTGTACAACACAGATGAGGGGAGTAATTAACAAATGACTATGTGCTGAAGGCTCGGGCTCTTCTTCCACAAGGAACACCTACAGATGAATGACCCGAGGTCCACCTGTCAATTGCAGATCATCTTGCTCAGATGTCATCTGGCTCTTGGCATCCCCTATAGTAGACCTTCTATTTGATCCTGCAATCCCATTACTAGTTATCTACCTAGAAGAACAAAAATCATTTTACCACAAAGACATTTGCACCAGAATGTTTATTGTGGCTCAATTCATAATCGCCAAGTCATGAAGCAACCTAAGTGCCCATGAATGGACCAACAAACTGTGGTACATGTATACCATAGAATACTATTCAGCCATAAAAAAGATGGAGACTTTACATCTTTTACATTTACCTGTACAGAGTTGAAATACATTCTTCTTAGTAAAGTATCATGAAAATGGAAAAATAAATATCCAATGTACTCCATACTAATATGAAATCAACATATAAACAATTACATGCTCATAAGAACAATAAAACACAAATATAGTCTAATACAGGGATAGAGGGAGGGGGGAGGACCATTGGCAGAAGGAGGGAGGGCATGAGGTGGGATCTCACCTAATGTGCACATTGTGAGGGTATATAACACTCCCCTGAGTGACCGGCTCTTTTACAAATGGAACTTTACCCTGGAAGTTAGAACAATGTAACCTAAAAACTTATGCCCACATATTAATGTAAAATAAAAAATAACTTAAAAAAATGAGTTTGTACCCAGCCTATAAGGAGAGTAAAGAATATTCAATGCTACAGAGTTCTCTTAAAGACTACAATGGTTGAATAGAGTTTCTTTTCAGGAATTAAGATACCATTTCTACCATCACATAGCTACTATAGTTGAAAAGGTTCTCAAAGGCAGATAGTATATCTAATAAGGACCTTGTGACTTTAATGGAAAGTTGATCCTGGCTGAGAGTAGAAGCTATGCCAGACCTCTTGATTATAGAAGATGTCACTGCCATTTGGATTTTTGAAGGACATTACTTCCCCTCTCCATGTCTTTTCTAAAATGATATTAGAGATAAAGGATGGGAAGTGAAAAATAGTAACTCAGAGTTGTTTTTATTTCCATGAAGTATTTTTTTTTAATTTTGGAAGTTTTTTTAATTTAAAACTTTCAGAAGAAAATGAAGTAAGAAGTAAACACCTTCCTTTTTCTACCCAACGCATCCCAACTCTGTTGCTCAGAAGTATTACTATTGTTATTTCTTGTGTCATCCAAACATTGTCCTTATCTATGTGAGATCTAGGTGAAACTGAAGAAAAGTATATAAATTTCAAAAGAATTGAAAGCATAGAGTTCACAACATAAGGAATTATAATAAAAGAAAACTCTGTAAAAGTTATAAGCAGGGCCTACTTCACGAGTGTGACATGAGCAGTCATACAGGCCTCCAGCTTAGGGTCCCATGTTTAGTTTAATGCTTGGCTGTTGCGGTTTTGAAATTCTCAATAATTTTTTTAGCAAAAGTCCTTGCATTTTCACTTTTCACTGGGCCCTGAAAATTACTTAGCCAGTCCTGGGTACAGATGGTAGGAGTAAATGGGAAGCTAAATATTTAGAAAATGTTTGGGAGGATGAAGTTTCACTTGAGGGTTACATCTGGATCAAAGTGAGAAATAGGGCTGTTGGAATTTTTTTTTCATGTGTTTCTACTTAAACTAATATAAATTGGTACATACTGTCCCTTGTTTTTAGATTAGGGTAACAGCTGACTTGGGGCAGCAATCAAATTATTGGTACGATTCTTTCAGAAAAACATCAGTGTAAGCAGCTGTCCACTGAGTGAGACAACAAGAAATAGCAAAAGAAAATTCATTCAGTAGTTTGCAACAGCAGATGATAATTTAGGCTGAAATTATGATAATTATGATGGGAAGAATTATGGTATGTGCTGAGCTAAATGTTTCACTTGTGCAGAATTTAACACCAAGTTTACGTTTATATTTTGGCAATAAATACTTTTTAACAACCTCAGTATATAAGAGAAAATGGTCATTAAGATGGAAAGTTAGCAAGCGATAAGAGGGTACTAATATCTACCTGTTTGCCATGTTGCATGTAGACACCTATATTGCACATGTTTGTGCATATATTCAGATAACATATACAAGGACGGAAGAGGGAACATCACATGGGAATCATCTGGGACAAGAAAGGAACAAGGCGGGTAAATTCTGTCCATTCTCTGACAAAGGTAATACCAAAAAATGACCAGGTCCTTGGTGGGACCATCACAAGTTTAACTTCATAAGCACAAGAATAGTTGAATCTAAAATGCTTAAGAGATATATAAAAGGAGATATAATGAGTAATCTTTTGGAAACATGCGTTTAGAAATCAAAGGAAATGTCTTATCTAGAGATACATATTTGAAAGTCACCTGTGTACAATTGGTGGTTGAAGCCTTAGTCATTCATGGGATCACTTGGGCAAAGAAAATAGGTGAGAGAGAAGAAAAGAGGCAGTTACCACTCCTTGCAGAACAGATAGGCTGGCTCCTATGACTGAGAAGCGTGCGGCAGAGAGCAGGGAGAGGAACCTGAATTGTGTTCAGGACAGAAACCAAGAGAAGAGATTACTTCAAGAAGAGATGGTTAGCAGTGCCAGAAGCTACAGATAGGAAAAGAAATGTATTAATTAAATTCACTAATATAGAGGTCATTGGCATAATGAAAAGAATTGTTTGGGATACAGCCAGACCAGGGTAGGCTGAGGACTGAATGGGAAAGTGAAAAGGAACCATCTCACTGTCACTCTTCCTCATTCTCTCTCTCTCAGTCTCTTATTTAAAATTACAAAGAGTCAAGCCATAGACGCTCCATTTTGCTTACTCACTCTGTTGAGAAAGCTTGAGATGTATCACGAGGTGTCTAAGAGCCCCTTTTCTTGCTGGGCTGACGGAAAAGGTGAAGCCCCAAAGGTCACTTTAGCTCCTGCTGCAAGTCTTCATCTGGGAATGATGTTTGTAGTTGGAAAAGCCACACAGGAAGTGGGTCACAGCTGCTCATTTTGAGATGGTGAAGAGATCTGGGGTAGTACTCACGTCTCACAGGTGAAGACAGAAGCCCTGTGTCTTTGCGTCTCTGCTGGGACTCAGAGCCAAGAGGCAGTATGTGGCAGGTGTGCTCCCCACTGAGAGGCCACAGACCTGGTGCATGGTAGTGAGGTCCTGACATTAGTGCAAAATTAAATGTTCTCTTGATTACTGCAAATGACCAGAGCCCCTAGAGGCCCAGATTTCAAGTTTGCAATCTCAT
Organism: Otolemur garnettii; assembly: GCF_000181295.1. Taxonomy (NCBI): domain Eukaryota; kingdom Metazoa; phylum Chordata; class Mammalia; order Primates; family Galagidae; genus Otolemur; species Otolemur garnettii. The sequence continues at coordinate 13,347,026 of NW_003852423.1, forward strand.
ATTTGGACTTATGTCCTTGGCTTTAACTGAGGCAATGCACACAATCTCAGAAGCACACAAAGAGGATTGGAAAGAAGACATCTGGAAACTACAAATCTTCATTCTATTCACTATCACGTTGGGCAAGCTAATTAACATTTCTGCCTCAGTTTCCTGTTTTTGAAAAACTGATAAAAGAACCTAAGTGATAAAATAAATGGAAAAATTAAGTGATATAATATATGAAACGTGTTTTGAGCAGTGCCTAGAGTAAGCATTCAATTGAATTCAAATAGTCAATAAATGTAAGCTGTTTATATTTTTATCACTACCAGACACTTGTATTTCTGGTAGGAAACATTAATTTCTTAAGTGTAAACATTTTTAAAATACCATAATTTCTGTGACCCTGCTTTGACATTTCTTTTTTTTTTTAATATTCTGGAACTTTAAAACAATCTAAGTGGTTAGGATTGCTCCTCTTCACCTGTGAGTGGACCTGACAATGATCACTAAAGCAGAATGTGAAAGAGGTAATAAGGAAACCTACCCTTGTCTTAACAATTGCTAAAGATCTCTTGAAGGCTCAGCCATTGTTACCTTTAAACAGCACTTGATAAGGTAATAAAATAACTATTGCTGCTACTGTTAATGTCAATGTCATTGTTATTTTATTAGTCAGAACTGGTTGGAAACAGACACCAGGCAAGTAGGCAAGGCCGGCTCTTAGCATCTCTAGGCAAAGGAGATTTTTGAGGGTTGCTTTGTGAATCCCTATATTAAAAAAATCAACCTACAGAACTGTGGCACACAGGAATATTGAAAGTTCTGTGGCTTATCAACTAGAATTAGAGCTTGGAGGCCAAGGTTGAGGTCCTGGGTAAAAGGGGGGAAAAAGTTCCTTGGATCTAGCTTGATAGGACAGAAAGCGCTCACTTTTCACAGAAAAAAAAAAAAAGAGAGAGAGAGAGAATTACTCTAAGAAAAGATTAATTACTGGATATGATTATTCATACCTGATGAATTAGTCTTTGGAAATTCAGAGCTGATGGTATTTAAGAACACCGATAGCTTTGCTAGTTTAAAAACTATTGTCAAGTAAAGAAAATATTCAGAGCAAGGGATGGTATTTCTAAGAGCCAATTAATTTCTTCTAAAAGGCATTCCAAATATCTGAGAGGTATTGACACCCACCCTGGAGTAATAAGGGAACTAACACCAGACTCAGCAAAGATACAGCCTAAGGCTGTAAGGGGGAAAAGTAGCTCCTGGTGAATTCCACAGGGAGAAATTCAGACCCAGGTGCGGAGGGGGAGGGGGGCAGAGAAGAAAAGTAAGAAAGGCTCACATTCTGGAACTCGGAGCCAGGGAGCTGCACAGGAACAGACAGAGTGGTCTTCTCGTGAATCATCTTAACTGCAAATAAATTTCATTTATCCAGAGCTTAGGTATTACATCCCCATTTTAAAAAATGAGAGGCTCAGAGACTGTTTGTGACTTGTCTCAGGTCACGCTGGTAGTGGGGCCCGTGGGGGATGGGATGCAACCCCACATCATTCCTCATCATACATGATTTTTCGGCCCCACCCAGGCCGTCTCTCATAGGGACACCACCCTAGTCTGGTTTGCTAACGATTCTTGGAGGTGGTTTTTAATCAGAGGTTTACAAAGACAGATTATGGAAAAAGGGCTGAATCTGCATGCACATAAGAGCTATGTGCTGTAGACGCTTTGGTTGACTTAACTGTTATATTCCTGCTGACATCTTTTGCCATGTCTGTCTCACTGTAATCAATTAGTTAATTGACTGATATCTAGCTTGGTTATGAAAAGGCACAAACAGTTTAACAAGCTAAAAATATTAGGAAGGAAAGCAGAGGGAGAAAAAAATAAGCCACGAGTAATAGCTCAGGAAAGGACGGCACTCCTCGCTGAACTTGGCCAAGGATGTGGCTTCACTCTGCTTGATGCTGCCTCTTCTCTATTCCTGGTGGGCTGTCCCCACTGCTCCTGTGTGGGCTTCACCCCGCCCCTGGCAGCCCAGGGAGGGTTGCTTCCTGCTTCCTTAAACAGGAGACTCGCAGCCAAAGATAGAGAATGGTCCATCTCAGCAGATAAAATAGGTCAAAGCTTGCAATTTCCCCTATGCTGTTAAAATATTGATTTCCTTTTAATGCCCCCTGCCTCTCTCTCTGTCTCTCTGTCTCTCTCTCTCCCTGTATGCATACACACACACACATATATTTAAACTTTTCTGCAGATTGAAACTTATACCATCTACATAATTTTGTGTTCCACTTTGTTTTTCTCAGCATTGTATTATTACCTCATGCAAAATTCTATTAGAAACAGTTTGGGAAACAAACTATAAATTTTGCTTTTAATTTGTGAAAGAATTATATTTGTAATGGAAGACAACTGAGGGTCTCCAAGGGTCTGGGCTCCAGTCCTGTCTCATCCCCAGCACACTTTGCTAAGACGTCTGTCAGGCCTGAAAGTACCTCTCCTATTGGGGTACGTCCGACTCTCCAGGCCTGTCTCTTGTTGGCAGTGTACTAGAGCTGAGAGTACCTGCCTGTGACTTCTCTTGCTCTGAAAACTAATTTCCTCTCTTCCTTGATGGTTTTTGCCTAATCTATGAAGTATTCTTCCTCCTCCCTGGCACCCCAGGTGCCACAGCTCAGATCTGCTGTTTGGCCATTTTGTAATGACTGTAATATTGTACACTTGGAGGGCATGGCTGCACCTTCTAGTTTATTCTTCCCTGGGACCTTTGGGCAGGGGGACCTGTGAGCTTGTGCAAGCGAGGCAGTGTGTGATTCATTCAAATACTGGGTCCACGTAGGCCAAGAAAAGCGAACTCTGAACAGCAAGACATAAACTAAGCCCAGAGCCTCCCATTGGTCCTCGCTCCTGGGCTCTTGGCTTCAGATCTGACTTCGACTACAGCCTCTGATATCTTCTGGCAACCCTCTTGCCTCTTTCTGCTGCTTGGTCCTTGGCTGGCTTTTGGTGTTTTCTATAATCACATGATTTTCCTCCATCCTAACCTCATGGCTACATAGAATTTCAGCCCTTCCCAGGCTAAGCCTATTCTTTCCTTTCTCCCTTTGAGATGGAGCAGATTACAAGATTTTGTTTATAAATGTTATTTGGATGCTCATGACTCACACTAGGGGAAAGTCCCAGCCACTCCCCCACTGCCAATACTTGGGACTTCAGCAAGGCAGGAAGAAAAAAACAGTCATCATCATTGTCCAAAAGTAAGATGAGGCAATGGTGTGGCTGGTACTGAATTTACGTGTGCCACTGCTTAGAGTGTCACCATTTTGTCTGCATTTCTTCTCTCTGAGTAGTTCTGGGGAAATTCCAGTCAATTTTCAGTCTCCTAAGCCCAAGTGGTCGGGGTGGGGAGGCTGAGCAGGCTGACCCTACAGGCTGCTCTGTCAGAGTAAGGCAGAATTGATGGCCCCTTTGCGCCATGATTCTCTGTCTCCTCAAGGGGACAGGGCCAGTAAGCTGACCTAGCCTAGAATTCTGCCACACAGACAGCAGGATGAATTCTCGGAAGACTTCTGAGGGTCTCTTTAGCAAGATCCCTCTGGTCCTTCTCAGTCACCAGTGATGTGAGTAAAAGGAGCAAACAATCCAGAAGACAGGAAGAACTATAGTATTCCATATAACTTTGCCCCAGCCATTCTACTTCTAGGAATTCACACTATAGGAAATTATTAAACAAGTGTACAAACGGGCGACTGAGTAACTATATGAATGTTGATAGCAGAGTTGGACATAAAAGCCAAAGACTCTTGGAGAGGGAGGGAGGAATAAACAGCAAGAGAGAGAACTTTAATGTCCCACAATATGGAATTGGTTAAATAAACTACGGCCCATCTGCAATGAAATACTATAACATTATGCAACTTTCCAAAATGATTTAAATGTGGTTCCTAGCCTGGAAAATGTTCCTGTTATATTGTTAAGTTAGAAAAAGCAGGTTACCAAACAGTATCCTTTTAAGGATATGCATTAAATGTTAACAGTGGTTTTCTGTGGGTGGTGCGATTTCAGGTGACTTTTAAAAATTATTTTTGTTTATATGCTTTTTTTGAAATCACCTACAAAAACATGCAATACTTCTGTAATTAAAGACAACAGTCAAGGGGGAAAATAACTAGGCGAGTCACTGAGCATCCTAGCTATTCTAACCTCATTGCTTTGTGGGAGACCCAACGAGTGCCTTTGATAATACTGTCTTGGAAACAATGTTCTCTCCCCAGATTAGAATGAATTGAGAAATTGGGGTGAGAAACTAATGCTTGCCAGACATGACTTCAATCACTTCTATGGTGTTGGCAAGATATCCACAGCAGAAGACCCACCTGGGCATCAACAGAGAAATGGGTTTTTAAAAGCCAGGGGGTTGGGGGTTGGTGGTGGTGTCTTCTGCCGGCAGAAAGAAGCCTCTGCTCACATCACTAGGGGACAAATGAGGAAATTGATGGTTTCCTCAGCTCTTCAGCCTCTGTCCTGTCCTGATAGACTCTTCTGGTTTGGGGATGAGTCTGAAAAATTGACTTCCAACCCAATAATGTCCAGGTCCCTACCTACCTGACCAGACCAAGACTCGGAGAATCACAAAGTCTTGGCACCATGATAAAGGTACAGTTTCTGGTGTTTCAGCCTGGATGGAAGCAGAATCTCTGAGGGTGGCGTCTAGAAATCTGTACTTTTAATAAGCTGCTCACATGACCTTTCTGCACACTAAAAACTGACAGGCAGGTCGGTTACCCACACATTCATACCCACCTCTTTGTGCCTCTGTAAGTTCACACCCTGTGGGAATAGAGAAACCATCACGTGGCATCACACCAGGCCATGGGGACATGGAATATTCAGAGCTGGTGAAAAAATCCACTTACCAGGAGCACCCGGGAAAATGGAGCACCATGGAGTCAGTTGAAGAGACAGGTGAAGCCCATTTTACAGATGAGAAAACAGAGGAATTAAACTAATTTATTTATGGTAACACAGGGAATTAGCATCAGAAATAACTCTTCACCTCTTTTCCAGTAGAACATTGGCTGTGGTTCCTACCCCTCCATTTGGCCCTGTACACCCAGTGAAAGGAATATTTTACTGTACTAGTTCTTAATTATTTTGATGTCATGAATTTTTTTGCAAATCTGATGGGATGTCCATGTGTACACATTTTTGGAAAAAAAAATTGTGAGAAGTTATTGACCCCCTGAAGAGCTTCCATAGCTCGTATGATAAAAATTCCGAGCCCCAAACAAGAGGCAGAGAGAGAGCCCGGGAAGAGTAAGGGTGCAGGAACTGAAATCTAAGGAAAAGATTTTCACGGTTACTGGGAGAATGCCTTTGTAAAGGGCAGGAGGAAAACAACAAAATGAGTAGGTCGTGTGATGCCACTGCCAGCAAAACATCCGAAGTGATGACAGCTGACTGTGCTGATGGTATTTTAGGATCCCTCCACTTGCTCATTTGTTACTTAGCTACATTGACAAAGGCTCACACTGGGGATTGTCAAGTCTCTTCCCATTCAGGCCTTTCAAAACAATAAGAAACCTATGGGCTTAGGAAAAACAAGCTATTGGTGTGATGAAAACTAGGCAACGTCCATCAGTGAAATCGCTCACTCCCTTTTCCACAGGATTCCGGAACAATCTTATCTGCCTCTTGCTGTAACAGCTTTCCCTGCAATGTCCCTATCAGACATTGCCCAATTGCTTGGGACAGCAAGCACCATCAGCAGTCTGCCCTGCCTGGCCTCTGCCGTCAGGGTCTTGTGTTAGAATAATGGTGACAAACTCACTCTTACTAAGTTACGGTGGCTGTTAGTAATGTACAGAGTAGCCCTATTCAGATGACAGCTGAATTGAAGCAGCCATTTCCACGTCTCAGTTACGAGACACGAGGACCCTGAGAACAACAAAGAAGGTGATGTGGTTCCAGTGGCTCTCACTAAGGTCCCGTGGTTTGGTCCAACACAACAGACTTGATGTCTAGTCCAAGGTGCAAAGACCAGCACTAAGACTGTTTGCTCAGTGGAACTTGCCTATTTAAACTTAGAACCTCCCACTAACAGAAGCTTAATTGACAAGCTCCCCTATTCCCTGTTGTAGGGCCCTGGAAGAAACCTTTAGAGAGAATCTACTCATCCTCTTCTGTTTTGAATCTTACAAAGTAGAGATCAGTAGTAGTAGTATTCCTGCTTTCCACATGAACTAGACAGCCATCTGTAGTAGAAAGAACATGGGGTTTGGCACCAGGGAGTTCCAGATTCAGTGGATCTGAGCCCCAGTGTCCTTATCTATAAAATGGGAATAACCCTATGCCATCCAAGTTATTGTAGAAATCAATCAGGTATTTTATTGAAAGTGCCTAGCATTAAGTCAGGTAGACAGTAGGTGCTCAAAATAGTTTCTTTTAAAAAAAACTGGCCCAGTATTACCTTTCAGGAAAATGACAGAGCCAGATGTGCCAATGGCCAGTCCAGGCATCATTCCACGCTTTCTTTCCTGCCTGGTCTGAGTCTTCTCAAAGCCACTGTGGAAAGAGCTTCAAATTCCCATATGGAGAGCTGGAGATTCACCTTTCATGACAAACATTCTTGCAGAATTAATTCACAGCATTGCTGAGGTGGGGTAGTGGTGGATGTGAGTGATTTTTTTTTTATGGTGTTACAATAATTTATCATCTTCTCTCCAGCAGCCGTACTCTGGCTGGCAGCTCTAAAAACCCTACAGTCGACGAGAGAGCAGTGAACAGAAATATTTTCAAGAGCAGATGGGACGTACCTTCAAAACGCAGGATTGTCCCACTGAAACTGGGACATCTGGCAACCCTAAAAAAGCCCAAACTAGATGAAATAAAAATTATGAGATGGAGAAGCAGAAAAATATGTCTTTGCATTGATTAGCAGGGAATGTAATTAATCTCCTTCAACTCCCTTTTCAGTCCTGTGGTGTAAAACAAGGAAAAATCACAGGCTTACTGGGTTCCCCTGTGACAATTCTTACGTGATGATTTCAAAGTAGTGTGAATTTTAAAACTTCATAGTAATGCCTCCTCTTCTATTGCTGAGAACTCTCCAGGGAGTGATAAAATTCATGCCCAAACTTCCTCAACACAATGCTTTTCTTATTAGCCTGGCCATCAGTGAGGGGGAAGAAATTCAGCTCCCTAGAATCGGGCCAACTTTATGGTTTTATTAGGAAATTATAGAAATAAAAATCTTCCTTTTTGCGTTAGGTGGTTTTATTCGTGCTTCCTTTTTTTGTGGGGTGAAGAAGCAAACCAGCCCCCAGGAAAGGAGAATCTTAGGCTTTCTTCCCGCCTGCCCTTCCTTCCTCCTCATTCTGCTTTGGCTCCCAGCTCCCTGCGTTATCTTGGTCATTTTTCTCTTATCAAAACCTGCTCTTTTTTAGACTCTCAGGCCAGTGTTGGTGCGTGGTGCCTCCCTTTCTCTACCGTCCCCACCCCTGCTGGTCTTCAGCATGGAGCTTGAGGCATCATAGGTAGTGAAAAGTACAGTATTTGAGGATCTGGACAGGACTGAGTCCTGCCACTGACCCACAACTGTGTGCTTGGTCTGGAAGAAGACCGAATGAGGGTTTAGTACCGGAGTTCAGTTTACCATCTGCTGTTACACAGGCCATAAAAACAGGGGCAAAGGTAAAAATCTAAACAAATAATCCTCTAAAAGCCAAACATCTTTTCTTTAATAAATTGTTTTAAAATAATATCTATTTCCTCATTGAGTTTTTGTTTATTTTTCCAAATGTACCCTTTCTGCCCACTTCTTGGATTAGAGAAATGCTATGGACAGAATTGTGCCCCCTTCCAATTCATACGTTAAAGTGCTCACTCCCGGTGTGATGGTATTTGGAAATGGGGCCTTTGACAGGTAATTAGGGTTAGATTAGGTCATGAGAGTAGGGCCTTCATGATGGGATTAGTAGCTTTATAAAAGAGGAAGAGAGAGAGAGCACTTTCTCCTCAAGTTCATGCGTCAAGGAAACGCCATGTAAGAACACAGCAAAAAGGCATCCATCTGCAAACCAGTAAGGGAGCCCGCAACCAGAAACCAACCAGTCAGCACCTGGATTTTGGACTTCCAGACTCCAGAACCACGAGAAATAAATTTCTGTTGTTTAAGTCACCCCACCTATGGTACATGTATTACATTTTGTATGGCAGCCCAAGCAGACTAATACATCATGTTCAGAATGGTTAAACAACATGCCTAAGGGCACATGGCTATGAAATGAGAGAAGACCCATTTCTCTGACTCTGATTTACAGTCAGTTTTCACTACACCATTGCCTGGCTCCAAGTTCATGAACTATCTATCGTACATGACTATGCCGACCGCACACATATGTATGCAGCCCTTTCATCCAGGGATTATTTCCTGAACCAAACCCACTGATGTTGTGTTGGCAGAGAGTTAGAAGACTTGTGCTGGCCTCACCCTTCGCCTTATGTGAGCTGTGACACCAAGTAGCCGACCTTCCTCAGCCTCAGTTTTCTTTTGTGAGTAATAGGAACTTGTGATAATTAAATTGGATGGTAGAGTTCAAAGGGATTTATGAGCTAAATGCTTCACAAACAACAAATAGAACGTTTTAGTCAGAATGCTCCTCAGAGATGATATAGCCTATTTTTCACTTTGTAAATAAGAAACGTGATAATAAACAATGATCTTTGAGGACGAAGGCTGCCAGAGTTACCTTTAGCAATTACGAGAGAGGTCTGGGCCAATTTATTTGCTAGGCACAGAAGGTGTACTATCTAGGGCTCAAAATTTTTTCCAGGCTCATTTTTAACTTTTTTTTAATATCAGGAGGAAATAAAAATAAGCTTTAAGTCAAATAAAATATTTTAATATATAATATTAATATGTTTATCCTTATACCAATGCAGTTGTAAAATAAAATTTTAATACTGTTTATGGGGGGAGGAGCTCACAAAGGCAAAAGTGCCTGGGGCCCATGAAAGTCATATGGCAGCCTTGAGAAAAGTATCAAGTAATGAAAAGACTTTAAACTTCCAAAGGAAACATTCCACTTACTTGAATTAAATATTACTCTGCAGTTCTGCAGCCATAGTTGACTCCCTGGTGTTCTCCTAAATGTGCTGCTATCTTTCCAGAGTTTTGCGTCTTTACACCATTTCTTCTGTCTATGCCATCTTCTTACTTGGCAAACTCTCCAGCGTCACCAACCTCTGTGACTTTGTGGAGTTTCACCATAGCTCTTGGTCTCTTGGGTTGAGCTATTTTTAGCATCCTGTACCTCATGTTTCAATTGCTCATTCCTTCAGCCAGCAGTATCCAAAATTTGCAGTGTGCCCCTCCCTGTGTGAGCTTAGTGGTAAAGAGCAAGGACCTGGGTTGACTTGGAAACTTAGTTTTGCCAAGAATTAGCTGTGTGTTATCTGCCTGGTTTGTTGACATTTTTGCCTTGGTTTCTTTATCTATAAAATGGGAATAACGGTACTATTTACTCCACAGGATTCTTGTGGAGATTATTTGAATGCACACTCATGCACAGGCATACTGCAGAGAACACAGCACTAGGTAAGGACAGATGTTGTGGTTATTTATTGTCCTTGATATTATTATTATTATTGTGTGTCAACTGCTAGACCCTAACGATATGACACAAAGAGCAATTTAAAGAGCTCACAATCTAATGAGAAATAAGCATGCAAAGAAGATCAATTAAAATATCTTTCTAAGGTTTTCAGGAACCCAGACTCTCCCTAGCTGGGGGCAGCTTAGAAAGGCATTTTAATAGGGTGTGATGCTGGATCTTTATGTGGGTAGGGGTTCTTCCGGCTTATGAATGGGAGGGCTTTCTCGGAAGGGTTTGCACCCTTAAATAACCCAGAAATGGCACGTTGTATTTGGGGATTGGTGGGGTTAGTGGGGCTAGACATAAGCTTCTTCCAGGAGAGGAATGAGAGATAAGATGAAAGAGAGACCACTGAGTTATGCTCAGGAATTTAACACTTTTCCTATAAGCTTTTGGGAAAAGGAGACTAATCCACTTAAATATACACTACAGGAAGATCCCAGTGCTGCAGGGCAGAGGGGGGCAGTAACTAAAGTGGGTTCTGCTCTCAGTCAGGTGGCTCCATCTGCTTAGTCCAATTTTAACAAGAATGCTGTTGGGTCAGGTTAGTGAAAATCGCCCACCCGTGGTGTCTGTTAGCAAACTCTGGTGATCATGGGCTTAGAGGGCTAGGGGCTAGACCTGAGGCAGAGGGACGTGGAAAGGAGATGATGAGGCCAGCCTGGCTGGGCTTGGTCCACAGTGGTTGGAGAAAGAAGGGTGAGGGAAAGATTGAGTGTGATTCATTCCTGTTTCTTAGCCCGGCTGGCAGTAATGATGGTGATGACAGGAGTGAAGATAGAAATGAAACGGAGGAATTTTCAGTGTGTCTGGAATGCATGTGGAGACCAGGTCTGGGGTTCATTAGAGAGACCTAGGCTGGGGTTAGTGGTTTGGAGTGGTCATCAAGTCTGTAGATAATAGCAGAAGCCATAGGAACAGCTGAGAGCACCCAGGTATGGGGACCTGGACCAGAAATATGAAGAGCACAGCGATTCAAACCACATGCATTCCCTTCTCCTTACTAGTTTGTGAGCTCATCATGTGTCTTTACCATTTTCTTCCCCACAGAGCACTGATCATTGCATTGACTCGAGGTCCAGCCTCTCAGAATCTGGAAACAGGTTACTCACAAAGGAATGACCAATTTAGACATCCTGCCAGGAAGCCTCACTGTTCTCTATAGAGTTGGTCTGCCACCAGGTCAGCAAGCTGAAGAGCTTGTCCTCAGAGACTCTGAGCTATATGTGAAAAGGCACAGCCTGCTGGGCATTGCCCAGTGCAGTGGAGAGTTTGTGCTATTGTGTTGGACACAGTTGAGCAGGAACCACAGATCTCTCACCAGCAAGGGTTCAAACCTGAACAGTGTGGTGAAGTTGGAAGATTTGATGCCATAGTATCTTTATTATACTTAATTCCTTATGATCTGCCTCTCCACTGAAATGTTGGCTTTGTGTTAGCTTTATGTTCTGCGACAAAGACACGGGCATGTCGCCACCAATGTTCTATGATATAAATATAAATTAGAGTAAATTGGAGGAAAAGTTACAAGTAGAAGAATAGGTGTGTGTTCATGATCCTCCAAGGTTCCTTATCCCCCAGAGAAGGGTGCCCAGCTCAGGCTGACCATAAGAAGGGCTTGGCAGAGGGAGAATCCTCCATCCACACTGTTCTGCATGTTGGTAAGGATGGCAACCATGTGAAGCAGCTTCCTAGAGCACAAGTGGCCCCTTAGAAAGGTGGGGCTCCAGAGCCCTGTGACTATTTTGCTTTGGTCCCTGTCCCAGTGAGCTATCTCTCTTTCCTAAGTGTCTGAAAGAGGAGGAGGTGAGCCTTCAGGGCCATTCTGATCTGTCCTCCTCACTTGGGTATCCCTAACACTCACAACAGTGTTCAGTGCATAGTAAGTGGTCAAATAGTCATCATCAAGCCCAGATGTGGAGAAAGTCCTACACTGCTGGTAGGACTGCAAACTAAAACAGCTCCTTTGGAAAGAAATATGGAGAATCCTCAAAGAACCCAAATTAGACTTCCCATTTGATCCCATAATCTCATTACTAGACCTCTACCCAGAAGAAAAAAAGTCATTTCATCATAAAGACATTTGCACTAGATTGTTTATCACAGCTCAGTTTACAATCACCAAGATATAGAAACAACCTAAATGCCCATGACCCAGGAATGGATTAACCAAACCTGTGGTATTTATACCATGGAATACTATTCAGCCATAAAAAGATGATGACTTTACATCTTTTGTGTTAACCTGGATGGAGTTGAAACACAATCTGCTTGGTAAAGTATTACAAGAATGGAAAATCAAATATCAGTGTACTCAATACTAATAGGAAGCCAGTAGACGATCTAACATATACCCATGTAAGAGAAAAACTTGATTCAACTCAACTTAGAAGGAAGGGGGTACAAGGGAGTGGGGAGAAGAGGGTTGGTGTGATCCCACTTTAATGGGCACAATGTTAGGGTATATGGCACACCTTTTGGGTGTGGGATGCCACTACAAGAAGGATTCTATCTAACAAATGCAAATACTGTCACCTAGTTGTTTGTACCCTCACATTGACCTGAAATAAAAAAAGAAAAGTAGTCTTTGAATCAATAATATGCCTGAGGCCCTGGCACACAGCAGGTGCTCAAGAAGGAGAATTTCCTATGTCTTTCAGATGTTTACAAGACTCATGCTAATTTCAAACCACATTCCTCTTGCCCTCTTCCCCACTCAGACACCCTAGTAGGGTCTGCTTCTCCTTGGGTGCCCTAAATACACTGAATTTCTTTCTCCTTTTCTTCTCCAATTACATCTACTGGCTACTGGGTTCCAGCCCTTTAACCTTCTGTTTTCTGGTGGACAATAGTACTTAACAACAACCTAAGGAGATAGAGACAGCTGCCAGTGCTTTCCAACTAAGAAGACTGAGACTCCCAGGGTCAGCATCCTGCCCCAAACCCCAGGGATGACAAGTCATAATGTGGAAACATGGAAGTTTTTGACTTCAATTCCATGGCTCTGCAGCTGCCTCCTGTGGAAAACATGTGATGCTTTAACAGCTACCTTTCAGCAGACCCTTGGGAGGGGATAATAAATGATCATTTGGACACACTTCTGGAAAAGCCTTCCACAGGCTACCTAGGGTGGAACACAGGAAATTAGTAGAAAGGATAATCTTGGTCAAGAGAGCTGGTCTTTGAACTGGCTCTACCACTTGGCTCATGTGCAATCTTGGGCAAATCTCTGCATTCTTTGTAGGCCTCAGTTTTTATTTCTGCAAAACAGGTATAATAATACCTGACCTTTCTACTTCATAGAATTGTTGAAAGAATCAAAAGCACAATATGAGGTGGAAAAGCCTAGAGAATTGCAAAGTTGTCCATAGTATAAGTGGCCTGTCTTTTCCATTATAAAAATGGTCGGTAATAAAAGAGTGCCGTTCAGTATCTCTAACTGAGTCGTGGTATCCATTATGTATTTGTTTTGATTCTAAATTGATTTTTTCCTGAGAGGTATTATGTACATTTGAACTGTACTTCATAAACATTTTTTAATCATCTAGACTAAGTTTTTAATAGTCTACTCTAGCAGAAGTAACTCATTTTCATTGTCATCACTTCGGCACACAAAGCTTTGAGGGATAGAGCTGATATTTGCCAAGGTATCCTTTGGTCCAATAATCTCACCAATTGGCCGCTTGTGCAGTTATATGAATGAGGAAAAGGACAAGGCTCTTGGATCTGCGACGTCTGAACTACCTCCTGCCAAGTGGTAGGGACAATTTTAGTGCTGCTGAGAATCTGACTGCTGTTTCCGCCCACTCCCGCCTTCCTCCTTCCTCCTGTCCTTGAGCACGCAGATGCTGCCTGCCTTCTGCTCTCTCCTTCACCAGTTTCTTGCATTTCCATGTCTCTTTGCACCCGCTTGCCTTGCTCCAGATTCTCATTACTGAGTTTTCCTTCTTGCCCTTCCCCACCCCCACGTGCCCCACTATACACTGCTTGGTTTCTCCAACAGACCTGGGCTGTGCCTTTCCTCACCCTGTGAGCACACTCGGTCGCAGCCTGGGCAGCAGGGGAGATTCAGTCTTCTCTTCAATACTCACGATGCCAGTGATAAGGATCCTTTCCAACGGGTAGCATCTTTCTTTTTCTGTCCCTCTCTCTTCTGGGTTACTGAATCTTTTTATTAACTGTGCACCTGCCTCCACTTCTGCCCACTCCATCCACTCATTCATTCTACTCTCAGAGCGAGCTTTCCCAATATTAAAGTGACCAGTTCACTTCTAGAATGCCCCAGTAACTCTAGATAAAATCCGTATTCCTCAGCTCCATATTCAATGTTACCTAGTATTTGGCTCCTACTTACTGCTCCAAACTTACACATTCCCAGTTACTCCTGTAGGGCAGGCTTCACACAGACATTTGATGGCATGAGTAGTGAGTGAATGAATGAATGAATATGGTGGATGCCTGGCATAGGAGGTACTGTGATACAATGGAAAGGGTATGGATTTGGAGTTAGATATATATTAAGGCCTCAGCCACTTATTCACTGATACTGAGCAATTAACCTCTTCTAGCCCAATTTTCTCTGTATATAATAGTAAATCTTATAGCCTTCCTGAAAGATGGGACTAGGGTGATAAAACTTTAGGGGCATTAAAAAAACTCAGTAATCAGAAAATAATATATTAATGTAATATTTTTGAAAAATAAACATTAATGTAAAAAGTCCACGATGAACAACATTTCAAAATTCTAAGTGTAGACAGTCCTTGATTCTGCTCTTACCCAACTCACTTTACTGGCTTTACCCTGCCCTTCTCAGAGGCTTCCTGTGAGGACTAAATGGAGGGATACTGATCACCAAGCACAGTGCCAGGTCTTTCCCGATGACTGGACTTCTCCCTGTGGCAGTGGCACTGAGTGTGACTCCTGGACCAGTGTCATTTTATAAATTATGGTTGCTCTGTAGTGTACAAAAGTTCAAAGTGTGTAACCATACAGACTATTGGGGAAAAAAAAAGTTCAAAGTGTTTATATATTCTTACAGTAATTGGTCAGAGTGATTTCATGTCTATTTAGTCTTTTTACAAATTTGGCCTTTTATTTTGCTTGTCTTCTGTTATTTCCTTTTGCCCTTTATTTAAGCAACTTTTTTAGTATGTTAGTTAACAAAAGTTTTGGTGAGCAAGAGATCGGAAATAATTTTACAAAAATGTTCCTTCATCACAGATGGTTTAAGAAACACTGTTTTCAAGTTCAAGGCAGCACAAAAGCTCTATGGTTTTCTAGGACTGCCTTGTTTCTTCCTATCTGAAAAGTACTGAACTGTGGGAGGATGTGGGCTGGACAGCGCGGACTCCAGAGAGCCCAGCATCATTGCCTTCTGAATCCACAGTGCCTCCTGCTGTTGGGAGCGCAGCAGCCCCCTGTGGGTTCTGTAGCAGGCCCACTAGGGGTCCATTTCTACCCCACTTCTCCAACTTGTAGTTTGGCTTTATTTCCTCTTTGTTGCTCACTTGCTGCTGCATTCATCTGGACAATGTATCCATTCGTTCATTCAATAAATATTTATTGAACTTCCGCTATGGGCAGGGCATGTTCACAGCAGGGATGGATGAATCCAACATGGTGCCTACCCCTACGGAGCTTACAGTCCAGTGGAATAGCCAGAATCAACGATTAAGCAAACAGATAAATGTATTAATTACAAACTGGTGAGGTATTATCAAAACTGAACAAAATGCTCTGGTAAAGAACAAGAGAATGAGGTTTATTTAAATAGGGAGTTCAGGGAAGCCATCTCTGAGCCCTGAAGGATGACAAGGTCTTAACCAGGCAAGTAGCAAAGGAGAAACCTTAATGTGCAGAAGGAATGAAACTCCTTAAAGCCCTAGAAGGGAAAGAGCCTGCTGTGTGTGCTCCAGGACCTGGAAGGAGGGCAGTGTCATCAGACAGAGAGGGTCACCTCGGGCAAGGTTGGCGAAGCAGCATGCCACATAATGCAGACTTAGGTCATGGCGAGCTTTATTGCACCCACTTTAAAATGTGTACCTTGTCTTAGAATTGCCTATTATTTGAGATATTAGTTATTATTAACACAAGCCAGCTCACCCAGGTAAGCAACCTTTAGCTGCTGTGGCGGACTCTGTTTTCATCTGTCCCACAGTTTTACCTCTGTCCTCCTGACTGCTTCTCCCACACGGTGGCGTATTTCTGCTCAGACTCTGGTCTCTGTCCCTGGGAACCCAGGCTGAGCAGTCGTGGTCTTCTTGGATTAGTGACTGGTCAAGGGAAGAACATGGGGCACAAGCTGAACTCATCAGATTGTTTCCCTGACGTTTGTTCTAACTGGAACCAACCAGAAAGATTTCCTTCCTTTTGTGACCAGACTCCAAACCTCCTGAGGCCAATTTCTCTGCCTCATGGAGAATACTTTTGTGCACTAGGAGAGAGTGAAGTAAACAAGCTGGCTGGTATCAGGCCTAGATGGATGAAGGCTGGGATAATGTTGTGTTCGGGTGCCTGGCCCAGCCAGGCTGCCCTGCCTCCTTCATTCCTCGCATTGCCCCAGAAGTGTTCTAATAATCTTTGTTCCGAATTGGTTTGCTGAACTTTATTTGAGTTCAGGTTTTAGGACTTTTAACTAAAAGCATATTAAAAATGCAACTTCCCAGGCATCTGACCCCCTCCAGGGCTCACCCTTTCCCATGTGCCCACATCGCCCAGGACTTCATCTTCCCCACACATATTTTAAATATGACGAGAGCAAATTCAGGTTTCTCATGCCAGATTTACAAGTAACTTTCTGTCATGGGGAAGCTGAGTTTGACCCTCTCTGAATTTTTTGAAATGTCCTTACTTACAGCATCAGGTCAGGAATTAAAGTTTGTAAATCAGTGTTCTCAGATTCTCTGAGGTCTCTAGGCCAGGACAGGTCTGTCATTTCTTTCCAGATATGCAAGTCACCTGTGTGCGCATGTCCTCATTCTCGCGTGCATTCTTATGGACATGCAGGGCAATTTCAGTTGTTACTTTAATGACCAAATGAAAGAAATACCATTTCCCCCAATATTTTATAAGGGAAAGGCCTTTTCTCAGGGTCTGGGTCAGTTGAGAGTTTTTAAAAACCATCTGGAGGATGATTTCCTTTCTTCATAATGATTTCTTTGTGCTATTTTTCTTTAAGCTCAACTGTAGTAGGGGAA
This sequence comes from Otolemur garnettii, assembly GCF_000181295.1. Taxonomy (NCBI): domain Eukaryota; kingdom Metazoa; phylum Chordata; class Mammalia; order Primates; family Galagidae; genus Otolemur; species Otolemur garnettii. The sequence goes on from NW_003852423.1 coordinate 13,363,866, forward strand.
AAAAAGCCTCTAGAAATCAAGCCAAAAATTGGTGTGAATTCTGACAGCAGGCTCCCAAATGCCAAGTGGGAGACAGAGAAAAGGAATTACTGACTTTTTCCAAAGCCATACAGACATCCGTCCTTCAGCAGCTATCCGTGCCGCCTGACGCATCTAGGCTCTCCGAAGCTGGCGTGGGTCAGCAGGAGCTGTGGGTCCCAGTGGCTGCGCGTCATCATGTGCCCATCTAGCCATCTTCTTCTACCACTGTGAAGCTGGTGACCTTTAGGATTTGCTGCACAATCCAGATGTTCAATCTGGCTTGCAAACCCCCGGAGGACTAACTATCCATGTATTACAGAGGTGCACGTAGATATTTTAAACTGTGAGTGTTAAAGTTAATTTGGAAGGTGGCTTGTCGATGTCTTGGAAGGAATCATCTACTGCTGGAAATTGGGTTTTTCTGTGGCTTACTCTACTTTTAAAAAGAAATTCTGTTAATCATAGATCTGTACTTTGTTGCTCATAAGGGCAGCCTTATAACTATGAAGGTGTGTCCACTTTAAGGAAACCATTTCTACAAAAATCTCGACTTCAAAATACATTTAGCATACACTAGTTATTTGAATTCTTAAATGATCCTAGTAATAATTTTTTAATCGAATGATTCTTATCATCATTCAGCTTCCCCAGTTCCCTTAAAGTAGGTTGTTTATGATGACTAATACACATATGGGGAGAAAGATAAGCTTTTGTGTAAGGTAGGGATGTCCGTGCCCTGAAACAAGCATCACCTTGTGAAGTTTAACGCCGTGGCTTTGCCCATAATAGAATTGACAATTGTTTGGGTCACTTTGGGGGTTTCTGATCCATGTGACTCATTTGTTGAATGTGACAGATCCTGTGAACAGTTACTAAAGCTGGTAGGCTGGTCCCTGAAAACTATCCCCGGCTTCTCTAGACCACCTGTGTGCCAGGTGATAGTGGAAGAAGAAATCTGGACTTGGAGCCAGAAATGTGGGCTTGAGATGAGGCTCTCGTATTTTCCATCCTATCCTCCTTTGAGGAGTCATTTACTTCTCAGAGCTTCAGTCTGGTTTGTAAAACGTGCACAAGATCTGCTCAGACCCTCTATGTGGTCCTGAGATTTAGATGAGATGCTACGTAAGGACACACTACCTAATGTGTAAGAAGTCACAAATATTATTTATCATCCTGTTTATTTTGTCCTTAAGATAATGGTTTTCCCTCAGCCCAGAAGGCTGGGTCCCTACACCTTCACCTTATTGCACTTTCTAGCAAGAAGCAGAATTCATCCCTTATTCTTTAAAAGTAGAGACTCGAACACAGGATAGATATGTGGGCAGGACTAAAGGGACAGCCAGGCGAGCAGGAGAGGAACAGCAGTGAGAAGTCATTACTACTTCTCTGGCCAGAGGGGCTGGGGTGGGGGTGGGAAGAGCTACGTTACAGGTCCTAGGAAGAGTTGCAGTCACAGAGGAGGCCACCCATGAAAGCCTCAGTATAAAGGCCACTGCCTCTGCAAGGATGGCTGAGCAAGGAAAGAGCAGGAGAAACTAGTTTCCCACTTCTTTTTCCTTCTGCCCCCTCATGTCTCCCTTGGGGCACATCTCACTGGAAACCATTGAGATGGTTTGATGCCATTTGCAGGGTCCAAGCTGAGAAGATGAGAGCAAGTGCGGGGGCAGGTAGAGCAGCCTCATTTCAGCCATGAGTTCCTTCTTGTTGCTTAATTCTCATCTCATAGAAGTATCTTCAATTGAAAGGACTGCTCACCCACCCTTCTGTCTACAACTCCATCCTCTCATTTTCTTTATAACTCTTACCACCACCTGGTATCATTGTGTCCTTTATTTTCTTGGTTGTTTATGTATTTTTACATTTTAAAGACAGAATATCACTCTGTTGCCCAGGTTAGAGTGCCATGTTGTTGGGCTAGCTCACCACCTCAAACTCCTGGGTTCAAGAGATCCTCCTGCCTCAGTCTCCCAAATAGTTGAAACTACAGGCACCTGCCATAATGCCTGGCTAATTTTCCTATTTTTAGTAGAGACAAGGTCTCCTACTTGCTCAGACTGATCTTGAACTCCTAAGCTCAAGCAATCCACCCACCTCAGCCTCTCAGCGTGCTAGGATCACAGATGTGAGTCACCATGCATGGCCAGGATGTTTATTGTTTATATCACCCTGTTCGAAGGAGCATTCCATAAGGCCAGAGACCCTGATGGTCTCATGCACTCATCTACCTTGGGAGCCTAAAACATAATGGGCATTCATTAAATATTTGCTGAATGTATAATGATGTCAGAGTAATTGAGGAAGATGTGATATGATCAAAGAAGCTTCAAAGGAATCTTTGAGCCATAACTATGTTGGCAAAAATAAACTTTGCTCCTGAATCTTAGTTGAAATGTCAGTCAAATTTTGTCACTCTAAGGAACTCAGATGGCCTGCTATTGCCAGAGGCTGAGGCACGATCTTTGATAGAATTTTCTCGAAGACTCTTTGTCTCCTCCTTCTTGGCATACTGTAGTAGGAATAGCCCTCACATGATGAAGCGTGGGGAAGAGCCAACAGACTAAAAATCAATGAACCATTCATTTCTATTCACATCTGGAAGTGGGGACCTCACCATTTCCCCTCTGCATTCATTTTGGCAAAAGAGAAACTTGTGCTGTTGCACAAAAGCTATTGCCTCCAGACGCCTGGAATAGATATAACAAAGAAAATACTAGTAAACTGCCTATAAAGGTATTTACACATTTTTCATCTCTTAATTGTCCCATGAGAGAAGTGTTATTTTTTTTTGTGAGTTATCTTATAGGCAAAAAGGAACTTGATCTCAAAGCCAGGCCCCTTGAGAGCTGTTTTATCTACCAGCATGGCTGAAAAGAATGAAGAACACTCCAGGCTAACCTGTCACTGACAGGGAAAATCCACAGATGGGAGTCTTGGTAGAGTCTTGTCCAGAAATCAACAAAGATTCATTCAGCATCAGTTAGTTGATCAGGCAACTTGGTTAGGTAACAAAGACTTGTATTTTGGACTCAGACTTCAGTTTAAGACCTAACCTCAGGACACATTCATTTCTTTATTTTAGGCAATTCATTACTCTCAAGTGACAGTTTTCTCTTCTCTCGAATGGGATCACTAACACACATCTTTCAGGGTAGTTTTGAGAGTTAAATATTACAGTGCCCCTGAAAGTATTTGTCCTGAAGTTGGGACAAAATAAATGTTAGTTCTCCTCTCCTTTCTCCACTTGTATCCTTTCATTGGCAAGCCACTTCATACCCTCTTTGTGAAATTGGAAAGCATCAGTCCAAAATAAGATAGATGTTTGTTTGAATAGTAGGCCACTCTGAGCTGTGAGGAGCCTGGGGAGCCCAGGCCAAGCAGAAGGGCCAGGCGTGGGAGGCAGCCTAGAGCTTTCTACCCATAGCTAAACTTGCCCTTGGCCTAACCTTGAGGCCATCCTTGTTTACTCAGCATCCATCAAGCCCATGACTTTTTAAACATGTTATAGAAATTTAAAAGGGAAAAAGAGTTGGCGCCCACAGGTAAAAAGATGAGATTCCAATTTAACGTTAGCTTCCTGGAGGAGTTTAGGACAAGCACTCACTCCTTTTTCAGTGTATACCAAGTGCGATGCTAAGGGCTTCACATGGATCATCATATTCAATCCTCACTGCAACCCTACAAAGGGGTACTACCACTACCCCCATTTTAAAGATGAGGAAACAGTGCTTAGAGAGGATAGCTAACCTGCCCCAACCTGCACCATTAGCCAAGGGCAAAACCGGAGTTTGAGTCCAGTCGTTAGCGCTCAAATTTGCCCTATGAGATCACAGCATTAGACTTCCCCAAATCCCCTAAATCTCACTTGCCTACTCAACTAACTCCAATGGTTTTCCCACCTATTGTTAGAGAAAAAGGAGAGGGCATGTGGAAGACTTGATATAATAAGTCTTTGACCTCCAATGGATGCAGAGTCTGAATGTGGAGAAAGAAGACAAGGAAACAACCCCATACGTCCTTATAAAAAAATCACCTCAAATAATCTTTGTGTCTGTCCCTTCCAAAAACAGAAGAAAGAATACTTCCAGATCCTTAGCCCCTCTATCTCACTCCCCTCCCTCCACTTTGCAGCACTGTTGCTAGAGGGGAGATACAAATCCTGGGGCTCCTTTTGACACAGCAAGGGGACTCCAAAGAAGCAAAGGACGCAGCTCTCTTCTTGCTGTTCCTGCTCCATGGCAGTAAACAGCTACCCCGTCCCCCAGGGAAGCAGCCCTCTCTGCTGATGTGAGCATAAACAGCCCAGACTACATCCTGTGATGACAATGTGAAGTCCTTGCTGCTCCAGAGGGCACGTGGACTTTGCAGTTAATCAAGCAGCCGAGTGGACATTGTAGTTAATCAAACCAGATACTGTGGCATCAGCTCTATTTGAAACAAAAGAAGGGCAGAGGTCCCAGGTGGTACCATGAGAAAGGAATGGCAGGTTAAGAGGAATGTTGCAGCTAGGAATTACTGTTTTAAGAAGTAAGAGAAAAAAAAATTACTTAAAGTAAAGATTGAAGGCAGTGATATTAACACAAGTCAAGGCTATTTGAAGTGTACAGGAAAGTTATTGTGAGGCAAAATTGGCAGTTTTGGAAGTCTGGATTCACTTGAAGGGAGATGATAACACCATCAGAGCCTCTGAAATTGGAGCCAGCTCTCTTAAAAGAGAGATCCTCATGTCCAATCACTTGTCCAGTGGAGCATGGGTGACCACTTGGGGGGAATATGTGGAGTGGATTCAATCTCTGGATGATAAGGAATAAAATAGAGTGACCTTCAGGGTTGAACATCCTAATATTATTTGAACTATGCATATACTTCTTTCTTTTTCTTTTTCTTTTTCTTTTTTTTTTTTTTTTTTTTGCAGCTTTTGGCCGGGGTAGGGTTTGAACCCGCCACCTCTGGTATATGGGGGCGGTGCCCTACTCCTTGAGCTAGAGGCGCTGCCTATGTATGTACTTTGTAGTGAACATATCCACATACTGATAGCAAGAATTTTATCTCCATTGTGTGGCATAGAGAAATTGCTCAGTAAATATTTGCTTTATGAATGAGTAAAATATACACACTTTTAAAGTCAAATGCATACAATGTACTAGGTATTGTGTAATACAGAATTTTATGCATGATTCAATCTTCATAAGCAAAGTATGCAAGAGGCTAGGTGAGTTGTCTGATGTCACACAACACCATCATAGAGTCAAGACCTAATATGAATGATCATGCTGAAAAACACACGCTGGGGAGGTTTCCCTAAAAGCAAATTCTTTTATTCATAATTGCTTCTAGGACTTGTAGGGGAGAAAAGTAAAATCTTTTCCTCATCCATCACAAGGTCCAAGCTGGAAACCCTATTACAAAAGACAGATTAACAAGAGAAAAGCATAACAAAGATACTTAACCAAACTTCTATATGACACAAGAACATTTAGAAATAAAAATTCTAACACCCGAGGAAAACTATTTTTTTTTAAATTTTGGATTAACATGAGGGTACATACAATTAGGTTGTATTCTTTGCATTTGTATGATAAAGTTCAAGTTGCAGTAAAACTGTATTTTTATGTTACATCTGATGAAAGAAGTGGCTATTTGTGGAGAAATGTGATTGGATAAAAAGAATGTGATCAGTGCCTGTGGCTCAGTGGGTAGGGGCTGGCCCTATACAACGAGCATAGCAGGTTTGAATCCAGCCCTGGCCAAACTGCAACAAAAAATAGCCAGGTGTTGTGGTGGGCACCTGTAGTCCCAGCTACTTGGGAGGCTGAGGCAAGAGAATTGCCTAAGCCCAGGAGCTGGAGGTTGCTGTGAGCTGTGATGCCACAGCACTCTACCAAGGGCAATAAAGTGAGATTCTGTTTCTAAAAAAAAAAAAAAGAATATGATCTAATGGTAATAAACTGGGGGAATCATGCAAGACTTTCTTGTTCAGATTCTTTCTTGAATATCTGTATGATATTCTTTCCTTCTTTCTTCCCCTCTGGGTTGAGGCAGGACACTTGTCACATAAAGACCTTCAGAGGGAAAGAAAGGAAGGCAGAGAGGACCATTCCAGATTTTATGACTTGCTTTGAAGTAAGGAGTTCTAGCTGCTCTAATGGCCTTGGCAGAAAGATGAGAGAAGAAAGGAGATGGTGGGGAGAGAAGATCAGAGAGAACTTCTTGCTTCTGAAGCCTTCCAATCTCCTTCAGTCCTTGGGTATTGTATTCTGAGCCCCTGTAATTTATTCCCAGGTGCTTTGCCATAGAAAGTCTCAGAACTCCAGAGCTGAGCCACCATGGTCTTTGAAGGTTATGTGGTTCAAACCCTTATTTTTTAGATGGAATAACCTAGCTTTCAAGAGTTAAATTATGGGCCTTAGAGCCCCACCTAGGACTACCAAGTATTCTTATTGCCTGGGACAGAGGGGCTCAGGACTTTCAAAGCTAAAACCAGAAATGATTTGGATACACCAGGGAGTGCTGGTCATCTTATCCCCAACTAGAATTACAGAGTAGGAATTCTGCATACAGTATGTCTCAGCCATTGCTCTCTGAAGGGGCGATGCTGGTTTGTAGATGTTAATCTGACAAGCCTACTTCCACACTGTTACTAAGCCACCAAGAGTTCTATATTTTAGCAATGTCTTCAATGCTTTAACACAAATGCTCAGTATATAACGTATTTAGGCACCTTGTCAGCCACATAGATGACAGAAGGAGAATGGGAGATGTTCCTCAAACACTGGCTGTCTATTGGAGATCTGCGTGTTGGGTAGGGTCAACCAAGTTTATTATTATACCTGAAAATGTTTAATCAGAAATGTTTGCTTCAGGGGAGAGGAATAAGGCATTCTATTAGGCACTTGAGCAGACGTTTTATCATGCAATCCTCCCAATAATCCAGGGCAACACACATTATTACTTATTTCTTATAGAAAAATAAAAACTAAAGCACAGCATGATTTAACAACATGCTAGAGTCCACAAAGCTAGCAAGTAATAGAATTTAGCTTTAAATCCAGCTCTTTATTATTCCAAAGTCCAAAACTCTGGAACAGTGACTTTTCAATCTTTGTCTCATGGAGCACTTGAACCTATAGTTAAACTTGTGCGCCACACTTAAATCATGTTGATTAAAAAAAGAGAGAGTAAAAAAAAAGAATATACTTACAGTGTTTTGAACCTGTTTCGAAAATAATTTAATTAATCATCTTTAAAAATGTTTGTGGCACACCTAAGTTCCTCTCAAATCACAGCAGTGTTCTGTGGCATACCAGTTGAAAATCACTGATCTAGGACGTTTGGGAGAAATCAGGGAAGTACGTAGTCCATGGCTTTGAACAAAAATTGTCCTGGACAAAAGCCCCAATCCACGAAAAATATTCACATCTTAGTACATTGGGAAACACGGCTTCCTCCTCCCTGGTTTGGGAGCTTCCCAACACATGTTAGCATAGAAAGCATCTTGAGAGTTTCTGCTATAGGATTGTTTGAACTTAATTAGATTTTCTAAAGGCTAAGTCTCTTCTGGCCACTATTTGTTATTATTATTGTTCAAGGGAGTGTTCTTTGAGTCCATGTAATAAATATTAACATTTGATATTATTAACATAATATTATTCTTTGTGAATCTCTGCTTTATTCTGCTCTTATGAAACAATTAAGGTCATGGCAGGCACAGAAATCATTAATACTTTCCATGTGTATTTATGCGCGCGCGCGTGTGTGTGTGTGTGTGTGTGTGTGTGTGTGGAGAGAGAGAGAGAACAGACAGAGCAAGAAGGTATGAGAGAGTTTGTGATCTTGAGAACCTGAGCACCATCCCATATCTAACTGGTCAGAGTAACAGGTGAATAGACGCAGATAAACCAAGTGTGCTCACTTTTCCTACAAGTGGGCTCAAGACTCGGTCCCAACTTTTCTTCTTATCCTTTATCACAGGAATGTTCCAAACACGAACTCAATGGGAAGTTATTTCATTTGTTGGAGATTGGCATGTTTTGCTGGGACTGGAGGGAGAGGCAGAGGGGGAGGAAAGGAAAGGTAGAGACAGGAACCTGCTTCTTGGTGTGGGCAGATGATGCTCAGAGGTGGATGGGGCAGAATGTACACACCTCCCTAAGAAATGCTCAGGATCTGACCCCCTGAGCCATTGCCTATGTGGCCTGGGAAGACAGCCAAAATAGCAATGTTTCAGATTCTCCTCTCAAGGAATTTTGGATTTTTGGAGAGGCTACCTGAGTGTAAGTATCTCCACTACAGGGACAGGTCCCGGGTCTGTATCTTAGATGAGGCTGAACTGGATGATATGTAAAGTTTCTTATACATATGCCTAATGGTTTGATGCTTTTGATCATCTTTACAAAAGAGTTACTAAAATATGATCAGTATAGAATTCTAGTTCAGAGTGCTGCTTAATAAGTAGTCCACAAGGCAGACTCTTCCAGCTTTTCACTAAAATACTCCCAAAGAAGCAGACTAAGAAAATCTACCGCATTCGAAACTGAAATTTATAGACAGCTTATTGTCAGGATTTGGGATGTCTCAACACTCAATACAATACAAATGGAATTAGTTTAAAAACGAAAAAGCTATCAGTTTATGTCATGACCTGGTTTATTATCATGAAACGCTATTACTAATAAAATAATAGATGTTTTCTTCCTTCTGTGGCATCTCTTGCAGACCTGACAACTAGAATCTTCCCCAGAAGATCTGCAGTGCCTTTATCCTCCAGTCCTCTGCCTCCTACTTTTTTAACTCTCAGGCAGGGACTGTAAATCTCATAGCTGAACTAGAACATATTGAAGGCTTCAGCAGAGTGCATTCTGGAATGTTTCAGCCTGTAGAGAAATCACTGAGATTTGAGGCTGAAGAAGGGAAAAAACTCATAGACCATAGCAAGCTTGAAACAATCAGTTTTTATATACCATCTGAATTCGCGGCATGAAGGGTGTAAGGAAAGTAGAAGGAAAATTATTCAATAGCTAAAATCTTGCTGGTGTTAAATAAAACTTACAGGAGGTCATTGTTCTGAACTAAGCTTCTGCACCAGCCCTCAACAAATCAGAATAAAAATCAGAATAAAGGCCGATGTGGTGGCTGTGGTGGCACATGCTTGTAGTCCCAGCTACTCAGAATGCTGAGGCAAGAGGATCTCTCGAGCCCTGGAGTCCAGCCTGGGCAACAACATAGCATGACATGTTTTCTTAAAAAAAACAAACAAACAAAAAAAAAAAAACAAATCAAAATGGAATCACCCCAGCTAAAGTTGCACATCACCAAACCCCAACTAAGTTGTTTTCTGACCTCATGAAAAATCAGGAGAAAGTGATAACAGCCAAATTCCCAGACAGGCAAGTTTCAGTGTTCAGGGGGCATGATAATACATTTCCTCTGCTTTAATCCTCACACAAAAGAAGTAGCCTGAAGAGAAAACTGATATTAACTAATCAGTTATTTTTCTTGCCTTTTTTTTTTTTTTTTACTGAGACAGAGTTTTACTCTGTCACCCTGGGTAGAGTGCTGTGGTAACAGCCTAGCTCACAGCAATCTCAAACTCCTGGGTTCAAGTGATCCTCCTGCCTCAGCCTCCCAATAGCTGCTACTACAGGTGTCTGCTACAACATCCAGTTCATGTCCATTGTCTTTTTTTTTGCAGCTTTTGACTGGGGCTGGGTTTGAACCTGCCACTTCTGGCATATGGGGCTGGCGCCCTACTCCTTTGAGCCATAGGCACCACCCCATTTGTCTATTTTTAGTAGAGACAGGGTCTCGATCTTGCTTGGGCTGGTCTCAACTCCTAAGCTTATGCAATCCACCCACCTCAGCCTCCCAAAGGGCTGGGACTACAGGGCCACTGCACTGGCTCTGATCAATAATTTTTCTATTGTTATGTCTCCCTGTCTCTATTTTGTAAGAAAAGTAACTTTGAAAGGACTGATATACTACTGGTTCTTTGTTTCTGCTTTCTTTAGCCCTGCTCTGTCCATAAAGCCAACCCTTTCTGCTCAACATCTTGGGACACTTATTCCATGAAGAAATAACCCTAAATAAAGCCACTTGAGATCTTTAAAAAAAATGGGTTGTGATTTTGTCCTTTGTCCCTAGACACTGGTCATGGATCTGAGAGATTTGCCCAGCAACCTCTCCTACACTTCAGATTTGGGAAAGGAAGTCAGCAAGTGGAAAAACAGGAAAAGTCGGCTATTTTACACTTTATCTGAAGATAAACATGAGAATTACTAGACTTCACATTTCTTTAGGGAGCAAAAATAGTAAGAAAACAGCATGGTGACTATGGGGGAAAGTAACAGGACCTCTAGCATATCATTGGGGAAAAACAAGAGGAGGGCACACACTCCTACAGAACTCCACTCATGATCCAAATACAATCTTGGGAAGCTGTTTGGTATGTTCACTAGAGGACAAACACACGAGCGGGCAGCCATAAGGAGAGATCAGAGTGAGATTAAAAGATTGGAATGTGGGATTCACATAGACCCATAATATAGAATTTCAAAGAATCTTAAGACAGTAGCGGCATTAAAGTTTACATCAAAGGAGAGTATAACTGATGTGTAAAGAATTGATCAGTGGTATGAAGGACAAATTTTAAAAATTCTTCAGAATATGGAAGAAACATACAAAAAGAGAACAAGAAAAAAAAAGGCTAGAAACTGAAGACAAGTTCAAACACCTATATTAAAGTAAGGTAAAGCCATAACTACCTCAAAGTCTGATTTTGCCAGAAGTATTGACATAGCTAAAAGTTAACCAGCCATTGTTTTCTAGCTTGATTTTCTTTGCCTGTTGTGGGATGCAGGTTCAGCTGCCCATCACCCAAGAGCCAGACAAGAAGTAAGAGTTAGTGAAGCAGAGGTGGTTTACTGCAGGGTGGGCAGCCCAAGGAAATGGTGGACTATCATATTAAAGACTATCTCCTTTCCTCTGCTTACTGAGCAACTCATTAACAGAAGGGGAAAAGGAGGTTGGGGGCAGAAAGCAAGTGTTGTGCAAGTTATCAGGACTTGCTTGATGGTTATCAGCAGACAAGAGTTTGTCTGGTGGATCTTGTTATCAGTAGTCTGTGGTTGGCTTGTTTTGGACTCTTGATCTGTTTTTCCTCAAGGCTGCTTTCTAATCTTATGCCCAAAAATGTAAGCACTAGCAGACTAATTCTAAACTTTTAACACAGAACAAACTGAAGACATACTGGAAGCAAAATGGCTTCCTTTTAGCTAGCCTCACTAATAGTGTGAACGGCCCTTGGGTGTGCTTGTGTAACTGCTTACTGCTGTAACTGTTTACTGCTTAAGTGTCATGTGTCCTTGACAGGACATAAGATTTTGTAACTCTTCTAAGCACTTCTGTAGATAACATTGCTATTGTAAAACCTAAAACAGGTCTTTGAGATCAGTCAGACCCTTCCAGAAACTGCACTGTGGGTTGTGGACCAACTGACACCAACCAAACCAATGGCCATGAGTGAGAACTGACCAACATGTCCTATGACTCTCTCAATCCAGAAACTAGCTCAGCCAAGATGACAATTTTTATTTCCCCAACCCTGTGGGTTCATCCCCAGCCAATCAGTGGACCCAACTTCCTAGCCCTTTGTTTACAAAACTACCTTTAAAACTTTGGCCCCTAAATTCTCAGCTAGATGGAGTTGAGAAATTTCTCCCATCTCCTCACTTGGTGACTTGCAATATTAAACTCTTTCTCCTTTATAACTCCTTTTGTCTTAGTATAGGCCTCCTCCTGGGCAACAGAAAGGAAACTCACTGGGCAGTACACAAATATAGATGTCCAACTTGCAAACAATTATTATTTCTGAATAAAACTCTTGGAAAAGCAGAAAAGACACAATAATCAAAACTATGATAAAAAGATTGCTTTCTGCCTATTCCATATGAAGTCAAGGAAATGACACAGATATCTAGACATTTGGATAAAGACAAACAACTAGAATAAAGATAAAAATCAATTATGATTCAAATAAGAAGAACAGGTTTTCTACAAAGAAACAAACATCAATTTAACTCCGTTTTTCACTTACAATCCTAAATGCCAATAAGACAAGAAAGTAAGGTTTTTTTCTCCCTCAATATAGAGTTTCAGACTTAGGAATTTTAGACATAGTCTATTGTGAGAAGGCAAAAGTAATATACTTTTTGATAAACAGAAGCTCATAATATATGCCAGTAATGCACTTAGCCTTCCTGATAAAATTATTTGAATATCCATTCCAACTGACCACAAGATGAAGCAAAATTAGGAGCTCAAGAATGAAGAAGTCATGAAGAGTGGCTTTGGGTATAAGCTGGCCTATTCAACCATCCTTTGTCAGAACAAATGTGTAATGAATATTCTTATAGACTGTGATATAATAAGAAATATATCACAATAGATAAGTACATTAAAAAATATTTGATTTTCTTCCCTTGGTTTCCGGCACAAAACTTCTAAAATCCTTGGAAGTTTTGGCATGATAGGGTGATAGGAACCTCTTTGTTGTCATAATAAGCACCTTTCAACCCTGCCTGAGTCTCTGCTAATCTTGAAGTTACTCCTAGAGGATGAGGGCTGGTCACCAGGGGAGTCAGCCATGCAATTAAAGTGTTGGAATTTTCAGCTTTCACCCTTAGGAGGGGAGAGAGGCTGGGGACTGAATTAGTTACAATGGCCAATGCTTTGATGAATCATGCTTATATAAGGAAGCCTCCTTAAATACCCAGACAGCAGGGTTGGGAGAGCTTCTAGACTGGTGAATAAATTGAGGTGCTAGGAAGCTCCATGCCCCACATCCTGCCCTGTACCTTGTCCTGTGCATCTGTTCCAGGTAGCTGCTCCTGACCTATGTTCTATATAGACCAGTAAACTTTTCCAGAGCTGTGCAAGCTGTTATAGCAAATTATCAAGCCTGAGGAAGGGGTCATGGAAGCCTCCAATTTACAGCTGGTCAATCTGGAATACTGGAGTCCAGGACTGGTGATTAGTGTCTGATGTCAGGGCACCAAGCCCTGGAACTCGCAGGGTCTCAGGCTAACTTTGCAATTAATGTCAGAATTCAGTTGAATCAGTGGACGTCCAGATGGTGTCCAGAGAGTTAAAGAATTGGTTTCTGGTATGAAAAACCACATGCACATTTGGTATCAGACGTGTTGGAAGTGGTAGAAACAGATCATAGTACTGTCTATATGTATGCATATGTATATACAGACAGTGCCAAAAATGCATACACATTCTAAGAAAGGGAAAAAACTGAGAAAATGGTAAGACTCAAGTCACGTTTGACTTCTGCAATTACAAAATATATAAGATATAATATACAAGATAACAAATTTATCGGTACATATTGACTATTACATTTTAATATAGTTTTTTCCTTTCTTAAAATATGTATAGGTTTTTTGGCAGTCTCTCTACATATACCCACATATAAATGTTTGTGTATATGTTATTTATAAGCAAGATTATAGATAAGGTAAATAATGCAATTAATATAGCTAATTTAAAAAATGTATACATTTTTGCAACCTAAAAATCTACCTGAATGAAATTCTAGGGCCAATAAAACATGTACCAAAACCAGTCCTATGTTAACTCATAATCAGTATCAAAACTAGCAAGAAGCAGTGCAGATCCAGGTCTTGATCTCTGACTTCATGCACTAATACTAGAAATTTCACAAGAAAAGGTTAATTTATGAAAGCATTAATGAATAAAAAACCAGAATTTTCAAATAAACCAGGTGAAATTTGAGGTATTCCCCCCACCCCCCCAGTTTAGGTAATAAATGTTGGCAGTCTTTGAAAGATGACCCGTTTTTCTGTGTTTTAGTCTCGGAGGTAGACAGGTTTTGAAGAGGGTGGTTCATTGTTAGTTTAAGGAGAGGTCAATTGTGAAATTTAGAAGAAATTTGACTTCTTTTCTTAAAGGCCCTTATTACCAAATGGAGCCTCACCTTTCAGATCAAATTGCTTGTATAAGACGTATAAAATATTTTACAAACAGGAGAGAAATTTGACTCTAAACAACTTGAAGGTTTCCAACAGGGATTGAGAGAAACGGGAAATATCCACCAACTTGGGTGTGTGTCACCCACTCGCCACTAATCTTATAAACGTTTCTTTCCTTCCCCTCGAAGAGTGAGCCTTCACTAACAAGGGAAATAAGTGTCCCCATGCCCCTTCCACACCCCTCCTTAGCTTGTGGTTAGTTAATTTATCTAAACTATTTGTTGCTCTTTGCTGAAGTTGAAAACACTAGTCCCTTCAGGACTATAGAATCTTCCCAGAAGTTCAGACCCTGACTTCTGACTCCCGCCTGGCAGAGCTGCCTGCAGGGTCAGGTGAGTGACAGTGCTTGAGGGTACCCTGGCTGTGTTCAAGGCCCAGGATTGGGGTAAGGGGCTTCTTCCCTCCTCTGCACTCCCAGCTTTGTGCTGTCTTGATGTATTGCTTGGGGGTTTACAAGTTTAGAGGGGGTGATTCCTCAGGATTTGTCAAAACAGCAAGATGTGTTTGATTCTTAAACTACTCTTAATATAATGCAGAAGTTCTGGAGTTATCACTTTGTAGAACCAAAGTGGTTAGTGATTCATAGAGTGAAAAAGAATATTTTAATTTGGACTTGAATTGTAGCAAAGGCCCTGTTTCTTTTTCAGGACTTGGTAAGATGTTCTTTGTTCTTTGTACCACAGGAGGTGGCTCAGTGGAATTGTCTGAGCAGAAGTCTGGAGGTTGTCTTCACTGGAGATGCAATAGTTACACAACAATAGCTTGAAGCTAAAAACTCTCTTTGACAGCTCTGTATTTCTGCTTAAAGGAAGGATAATGGTACTTTAAAATGAGAGCTGACACCTTCTTTATTCCCAGCAAATTAAAAAGCTTCTTTTTCCTTTTCCTCAAACTGCATGTCCTTGTTCATAGCTCAGTTGTAGGGACAAGAACCAGACTTATTTAACACTAAGACAGGTTGAGGAAGAGAGTAGACATTGCATAAATATTGATGAAAATATTGGAGCTCAAGAGGAAGGTATATGGCGACCATGCATGCTATAGATTTTTCCAGTGCTTTCTTCAGTTTAAGCATTTGGCCTCATTGTACACAGATACATTTCCTTGTTATGGCCTTGTTGGTGTGGGCTTCAGGTAGTTAAGGGAAGAGAAGCTTTGAACATGGTGTGAACTGGCATGAGACAGCACCTGTGGAATATTGAGCACATGACATCATGGAAAGTCTATCAGCTTTGGGGTCAAAAAGACCTGCATTTGCACTTCAGCTTCCCCCATACATTACTTGAATGTCCTTGGGCAAGACTGGTATAAAAATCGGGTTAGTATTGTGGTGGGGAGAACTGATGTTTCCCTGTCTATCATCCTTAAAGAAATTTAGGGAGTGGGGAAGAGGAGAGATTCTGGGGTCATATTTCCTGCACACTGTCTTTGTGGTCAGCCTTCTGTGCCCTCAGTTCTACTTCCATGAAGCAGGCAACTGTCTTCCCAAAACAACTGGGAGGGAGAAAGGAATCAGGTCATGTCTCAACACTTTTTGCTGGGAAAAGAAATGCTTCTGTCCCTCCTGCTCCTTCAGCAGACCCGGGAGGATAATTGCAGAGTGGTCTACAACTCTTAAGTGATGAAGGCATGTTTAACTCAACATCACTAATCATCTCCAAAGGTCATGGATTCTTTCCATTTCGGTGGGAGCAGGGAAAGGGAGAAGGAAAGACGGCTGTCTGTGGGGAAACCCCTCAGAGTAGAATTCTGTGATAATGAAAGCCCTGAAGTAGCCTTGTTTAAAATTGGGCTAACATTTGTTTCCTTTCTCTGGTGGAAAGATAATGGATGTTGCCACCAGGGAGAGCTGTTCTGATCCTCCCTGCAATGGAACAACAGCCCCATAGCTAAATTCCACCTGTGGCATTCTTTAACCACAGTTTTTGGCCAGTGGCCTAAAATGCTTGGCTGCAGAAGAGGGAATTACACCGTGGGTAACTACAGTGATTAACTCACCTAGTAAGTATGCTCAGGGTAAATAAAACTCCCTTTACTGGGGGTGGAGAAGGGGTAGACGTTGTAATAGTTACAACAGTTCTTTCATCCCTGGAGAAGAAATTAGCAACTAAATTTGGGCCCACTGATCAGGAATCTATTAGTAATTGAAAAATAAATATCAGATCCAATTATGGAGGTTGATCACATTCAGGATTTGAAGATCTCCTGAGACACTCTGCTGTATATATCCCCAAATGGGTATCCTTTCCACAGTAAAATCCTCACACAGTTGGTAAGCTATCAGTGCAAAGCATTTGTACTTATTTACAAAGCAAGCGAGTATTCATTCTTTTGCACCCATAAACCACCCGCTGAGTCAGGTAGAACTGACATTGTTATACCCATTCAGCAGATAAGGAAACTGAGGTTCAAAAAAAGTTAGCTGGCTGACATCACAGGGTTACTAAATGGCTGGTCCAGTTCTTAAATCCAGAGCACTTAAGTACAAGTTTATGGAGAACCCACTCTGCCAGGCTCTTTGTCTCCAACTCAGTAGTATTCCTACCATATTGCAAGTGTTATCCCCAACCCCATCATCAGTGTCACTTCGAGTGTCCATAAGTGTGGCTCTCTGGCCACGGTTGTGGCCCTGCATTTCCTCAAGACTGATGCTCATGACTGATGCTCAAAATCTAGTAAGAGCTGTTGTCAAGCTCACAAAGCTTTTCAGAAAGCACTTCCTTTCCAGGTTCCATGGTCACCCTCTCTATCCATAGTGGTTAAGAGCCTTTTCTTCTGTGCACATTAAAAATACTCAACAGTTATGTCACGTACAGATCACTGCCCATGTAGAAGGCATTTTTTATCTTTTCACTCAACATGGAGTCTCAAATGTATAAGAGATGTCGTATGTGTTAATGAGAATGCTTATCATGAAAAATAAAAAGTTTCTTTTTAATGATAATTATCATATAATACTAGTAGTGGATAACATTTACTGGTGATATACTATTCTTCACCTAATTTATATACTTTTATATATAGTTATCTCTTTAGTCCTCATAAAAACACTACACAGAAAACGACCGTGGCCTTTGGTCTTCCTTCCAACCATGGACCTACTCCAGATGATAAAAGAAGACAAACACAGATTCTACCAGGGTACGTGTGAAACTAGTTAACAGCCCTTTGTCAGTTATGTAGCATGCAAATATCTTTTCCCATCCTGAAGATTGTCTATATGCTTTAGTTGTTGCATCCTTAGCTGGGCAGAAGCTTATTAATTTGATACTGCAATTCTAAGAAACAAAAAGAAATCTGGAGGCATCATTTTAGCAGACTTCAGGTTATACTACAAGTCTACAATGATCAAAGTAGCATAGTACTGACACAAAAGTAGAGATATAGGTCTGTGGAGTAGAATAGGAAACATAGAGATGAACCTAAGCGTGTATCACCATCTACTCTTTGATAAAATAAACAAAAGCAGGCACTGGGGAAAAGAATCCCTATTTAATAAATGGTGCTGAGAGAACTAGTTAGCCACATGTAGAAGACTGAAACTGGACCTGAATTTCTCACCACTTACAAAAATTGACTCTCACTGAATTAAAGATTTAAATTTAAGACATGAAACAATAAAAATTCTAGAAAAAAATGTGGGAAAAATTCTTCAAACATTGGCCTAGGAAAAAACTCTATGAGAAAGACCCCCGTGGCAATTGCAGCAACACCAAAAATAAAGGAATGAGACATAAGGAAACTAAAAAGCTTCTGCACAGATAATTTTTTCTTAATATTGCTATCATTATATTTAAAAAACTTAGAAATGTTCCAGATTGAAGGAGAATAGAGACATGAAAACTGAATGCAACTCATAATCTAATATTTTTCTTTTTTAGAGAGGACATCTGGGGAACAATTATCATTTCTGAACAAAGTCTACAGTTAGAAAACAGTATTCTATCAATGTTATTACCCTGATTTTGATCACTGTAAGAAATTGTCTTCGTTTTTATAAAATAAACACTAACATATATAAGGATAAAGAGGCATCATGTGTGCAATTTACTCTAAGATTATTTATATCCGTCTATATGGATCTACAGTTAAATGAAGATACAGAGCAAGTAAGAGAAAGAGCAGCAAATCACCAAATGTGGTAAAATGTTAAAATAAGAAATTGGAGTAAGGGACATTCCTTGTGCTGTTTTTGTAAGCTTTTTAGAAAAATAAAAGTTTTCTACTTTCTATTTTTAGTAGAGACAGGGTCTTGTTCTTGCTCAGGCTGATCTCAAAGTCCTGAGCTCCAGGGGTCCTCCCTCCTCAGCCTCCTTAAGAGTGCTTAAGATTATAGGTGTGATTAAAAAACATGAAGACTTTGTCTCTTCTATGTTTATATGGATGGAGCTGGAACATATTCTTGTTAGTAAAGCATCTCAAGAATGGAATGAAAAGTATCCAATGTACTCAATTCTACTATGAAACCAATAAATAACCAAGCACACTTCCATATGAAAGCTATAACCCAACTACAGCCCAAGGTGAAGTGGAAGAGGAGGGGAAGGGGAAGGAAGGGGGAAGGATGGGTGAAAAGAGGGTAATTGGTCAGACCACACCTATGATGCATTTTACAAGGGTACATGTTAAATCTACTAAGTGCAGAGTACGAATGTCTTAGCACAATAGTTAAGAAACTGCAGCAAAGGCTATGTTAACTAGTTAGTTGTAAGTATTTCAAATTGTATATAAAACTGCACATTGTAGTCCATAAATGCATTGATGTACACAGCTATGATTTAATAAAAAAAAAAAAGATTATAGGTGTGAGCTACCTTGCCCAGCCGAGACTTAGTCCTTTTAATGCATGGACTAAGACAAGGATACATCCACTATCACTACTATTCTATTGTTTAAAATAGTATTAGAAGTTCTGATCAAAGAAATAAGACAACAACATAAATAAATAAAAGAGGAGGAAGGAAAAGAAATAAAGGATATTGTCACAACCCGTTGGGCTCCTAAGGCCCTGGTCTCGATCATGGCAAGAAGGAACCAGGCGAGAGGCGGATTAGAAGTACAAGCTTGTGGGAGATGGGCTAGCCCTTACTTGCAGGGTAGCCCCTAGCAGCCTCCACGCTAGTCTTTTATTGAACCAGAACAATACAGGTGAGAGGAGTAATTAACAATGACTACCTGCAGGAGGCTCCAGCTTTTTTCTCCATTAGGAGCTCCTATAGACGAGTTGCAGAGAGTCCACCCCTCAGCTGTAAATCATCTTGCTCAGAGGTGGTCTGACTCTTGGTGTCCTCTACAGGATATAATGACAGAAAAGAAAGGGACAATGCAGATATTACTGTGAATTACATGATCATCTGCACCAAAAGCTTAGCAAAATTTTGAAAATATAATAACAAATAGGAGAGTGCAACCAGATTGCAAGTACCAGTTTAAGTACTATGTACTAAAATCATTCCTCTAAACTAGTGAATTAGTTAGGGTTCTCCAGAGAAACAAGGCCAACAGTATATACATTGTGCATATAAATCAATCTCTCTGTGTCTATCTGGCTTGCTTGTTTATTTATTTATTTAAAGGATTTGGTTCATGCAGTTGTGGGGTGCAAGTACAAAATCGACAGGGCAGTCTGGCAGGCTGGAGATCCAGCTTGATTCTGAAGGCAGACTCCCCCCGCCCTAGTCTTTTTCTCTATAAACCTTCAACTGATTAGATAAAGTGGCCCATATTTAGGTGGGCAATCTGTTTTACTTAAAGCCTACCAATTTAAATGTTAATCTCACATTAAGAATACCTTCACTGCAACATGTGAGGTGGTCCTTGTCAAGCTGACACATAAAATGAATCATCACAGCAATAACCAGTTTTAATGGAAAACAAGATGTTGTTGGTAATAGTAAAATGACTAAATGATATCTAGAAGTAAGCTTAAGTGGAAATGAACAAGGCATTTATTAAAGAAAAACATGTTAGCCCTATCACAAAACATACATGAATATTTGAATAAATGAAAAAATACACTGTAGCATTATTATGGATGAGAAACACTGGAAATTTAAATATGCTAATTATTTCAAAATTATTCTATCAATCCAGGGTACCACCTATTAAAAGCTAGCATGAGTGGTACGTTTCATGTGGGATCTTTGAATATTTCAACATAAAATTGTAGGTAAGAATAATGGTTAAGGCAGAAACAAGGAAAAGAAAAGGGGCTTTCTTTCCCAGTATGAAGAATTACTTTAAGACTATAGTAACTGGAAACAGGGCAGTGGTGGTGCAGACAGGTAGGCCAATAAACAGAGAGAGAGAGAAAAGGAGGAGGTGTGTCAGAGAGAGAGAGAGATTTGATATATTGAAGAAATGCTATCACAAGCAGAAGTAAAAGGTAGTGGATGGACTGATAGATTATTTAGTAAATGATATTCAGAGCCCTGGCTTATCATCTGGATCAAAAATAAGCTTGAGTCCAGAATTTATATCACATATAAGAGTGAACGCTAAAGGTATAAGAGACCTAAATATAAAAGGTGAAGCTGTAAAGCAAATGGGGGAAGAGCATGAGACATCTTTAACCATTGGGAGGGGAAGTACTTCTGAAGTAAGAATCCCAAAGCATAAACCATAAGGAAAAATTCCTTATTGACCACATCAATGTTTAAGATCTCTGTCCGATAAACCACTCTATCGATCACATTAACATATGAGTGGCAGATTAGAAGAACATATTTGCAACTTCAAAAACCAACAAGGGATTTAGAAAATACAAGGGACTCTTGTAAATCAATCAGAGACAAAAATGAACATGTACAAAAATGGGCAAAGGCTATGACTGTATAATTCCAAGAAAGGAGAGAATGAAAGGATAACGACTGGATGGAGAGATTCTCAACTTCATTAGTCAAGGTATAATAAGAAAAAACAAAATTTTAACACTATAGACATACCACTTTATACCCATCTTAATGAAAATCAGAGAGCACACAAAGTTAGCAAGTGTTGGGCAATGGCATCTCCCCTGCACTACTGGTGGGAGTGTGGACAATATCTTTCCAGAAAACACTGTGGCAAACAGGCGATGACCCATGCTATGAAGATGCGTAGGAACATCTAGATGCACTGATGGTTCAACTACACCATTTTCTGGTATGAAATGGAGCGGCTTTGTACCCTTTGTACCCTGTCCTCAGTTTGTGGGGACCGTTAGCTTTATGCCCATAACTCCAGTGACAGGTAACTAGACGGCTGAGATGCTGAACATGGTGTTGGGACAAATATGACATGAAGACATCTTTTGTTTCACGTTCATATTCTGTAGTCCACAGTCCTCATAGAAAAAAAATTAAAAAAGAATATTAAAGAAAAGGACAAACTGAAGGACAGGCAGGCCATCCAAAATAGGTTGCTAGCCGAGAGAGAGAATCCAAGTCGAGTCAGGAGACAGAACCTGAGAAGAACGGGTGAGCAGAAGAGAGGTCAAAGTTAAGGTGGAAGGAAACCAGCCAATTTTTGAAAGGTAGAGAGTTGGCCAGACACACTAGAGAAGGCCCGAGAAGATAGGCATTGGGTCATCTAGAAATCGTTTGGGGGCTATGGAAACTGATGAGGAGTTCCTGGAGACCATCCTAGGAGTATAATTTACTGACTGTGGACAACTGTATTGTAAGGAAATGGTACTACAACTTTGTAGAAAGGATATTCAGGTCTGAAGATAGAATTATGCCTGATAGTTCAGCAAAGCAAGTAACCTCTCTGAGGCTATATATAGAGGGGAAGACAAAAACAAAATAAAACAAGATTCCTGTCCTTGATACCCGCCAGGTCTTCAGAAACAAAATGAAATCATGAATGTGAAAGCACCTACTAAAGTTGTAAAGTCAATCCTAATGAAAAAATTACAATCATCGATGTGAATTACCTGGAGGAAGAAATGTTAACAATAGTATGTACTTGTTCTTTGAAGGGTTTGCTGATCTGTGGGAACAGGAAAATATCACGGATGGAGGTCTGACCGAGGGATAAAATTACTAATTCATTCCACCTTCCTTTCAGGGTTCTTATAACAATTATCTTGCCAAGTTTCAATCACGTGACATATGTTTGCATGATCACATGGGGAAGTGTGGTTTATTCTGATTATCTGTTTGTATTAACATTATTAGCACAGTGCTTCATTTATTACACTGGCTCAAATTCAATCTGTCAGGAGGCTTCCCACCAGGTGAAGGTATAAAAATACTCTAAAATGCAACTGATTTTTTTTTTTTTTTTTTTTTTTTGAGA
>NW_003852423.1:13386368-13436826 GCF_000181295.1 Otolemur garnettii
GCAGCCGTCATTGTTGTTTGGCGGGTCCGGGCTGGGGATTCGAACCCGCTACCTTAGGTGTACGTGGCTGGCGCCTTAGCTGGTTGAGCTATAGGTGCCGAGCCGGCAACTGATTTTTAAAATAAGAGAACCCTGAGCTCATCTCCCTTCCACTAAACCTTTTTAGCAATTGGTCTTTACATAGACTGACATTCATGCTGGTAACAGTCCTGAACCATTCTAAAATCATGAAGATCCTTCGGAATTGTCAAAAGAATATTCAAGTATACATGACAGCCTTAATATTTAATGTCCTTTAATTATTCTAATCATTGCCTTCACCTCAAGTCATTTGATCAACCAGACCATCCATTTTCTGAGCACAAAAGAATAACTCAAACACATGGAACTGATTCATTTAATGCTTATTTCTGACAATTACAAATACTATGCTAAGTTCAGGCACTAAAGAGTAGAATCATCATGGTACCCAAATTCCCAGTTATTGTTTCCTAAGTCACAAGTCAGCCCGTCACACAGCACTTCTCCTTCAGCCTCCCTCTCCCCTTTTGTTTCCACATACTCTATGTTTCAGCCATACAGATTTTTTCAAAGTTCACCAAATGCACCACCCTGTTCGCTGATTTTGTGCCTGTGCATATGGTGTTCTCTCTGCCTTCACCATCCTCCCACCAGTCCCTACTCTGTTCAACCCTCACTCATCAGGAAGGCTTCTATTCATGCCTCAAGCCTCATTGCAGGCCCTATCCCCTGGGGGAATTCTTCCCAGATTCCTCAAGGATAATTCATCCCCTCACTTTCAGTGCTGTGACCCCCATACACCTCTGGGGAATTACTACTTGTTTTTACATTTGTAGCCTCCAAAAGGCTGCAAGCTCCTGTGTGGAGAGGAGAGCCCTTTTGCTCATCTTCACATCTCCTTTTCCCTACCTAGGGTCTGGCACACAGAGTAGACCTCAAAAAATCCTGTGAGGCCCATGAATGCTGAAAGCATCCTCCACTCTGATTCATTTGTCCGAAGGTGCTGTACTCTTCCAGTCCCCTGTTTTGAGTGTTTCCTGATCTTTTTGGATCAGAAAAACAGGTTTTTCCTTAGGACAAATGGGTGTGGATTATGAAAATGTTATGCAAGATTAGTCAAATGCGATACTGGTTCCTTCAGGCACTGTCAGACAGACAACTTTCAGACAGCCCAGGACCAGGGCTTTTGTGGCAGGTGGATGGAGGCAAGGTGGGAGGAAGGGTGCTTTCTTGATCTCCTTGTTTAGGGGATGAGCACTGCTTGTCCCCAGAACTCTACTCCAGTTGAGGAAGGTAAGACTTTTATCAAGAACTTCTTTGTGTATATATCACAGCAACCTAAATGTTCTCCCTGGGCACTGAAAGAGAAGATGAGCCACAGAATGTCTGCCTTCCTCTCTCCCTCTTCACACTGTAACCTAACTAAAGCTTGCATTGAATGCAGGTGAAATCAAGGAGAGTGGAGTTGTTAGATTGATTTTAAGTGCTATTGGTCATGAAGGGGTTGAGATCTAGGGAGGAAAACTAAATCTTAGCCATTTCTTAGATGGGGGCAGAGAAAAGCAAAAAACTAATCTGATGCTGTATGGGCTAAGAATTGATAATTGAAGAGTGTGCTTTTGAAAGCTAGGCAACACCAGGGAAGAAAGGGTGTGAGAGTGAGAGAGAGAGTCATTCCAGGAGGTAACGTAAGTGCTTGCAAGTGTGATGCTGTCCTATTTCTAGTTTACAGCGAGTGATATTCTTTGTGAAGGTGTCATTCCAGTACAATTTTCAATGAAACTGAATATTCCAAACAGACAATAGAACATATTTGTACAAATATACATATAAATAGATGTCTATAAAAATTTTTACATATATACACAATTAAAACAATTGTATTTGGGGAAGATACTTAAGTCAGTCATGGCTCCCTTTCACTTCCCCTGATTCAGATATGAAAGCCTGGCCCATTTCAATCATCATGACCATGGAATTGTCAGGGAAGAGGGAAGTGGTGATTTAGGAATTATCTGTTCTCATTTGATGATATGTAGCTAAATAATAACTTTACCAGACCATTCTCCCAACTCATTGAAGGCAAGAAATCAAAAAATGGGGGAATTTGGGACAAGGATCTTTTTAAAGAAAATTATTGTAGGAATGCATTTTAATTTCTTTTTATTACTTCTCCACTAAAAATTTACATGAATTTATAAATGTAAGGAGGGAAATATTTGCTTTATGCAGCAACAGTAAAGTGAATGCTATACAGAAACTGTGGTAGGCTGAGGTAATGGACTATTTTGTGGTCACTAAAAAGTAAGTCGAATGTATGTTCTTGGACACAGCATGGTATGTCCAGCATATGCTCTTAAGTGAGGAAGCCTGGAGGGCGATGATTGGCAACAGGTTTCACAAGATTACTTTATGAGATGAAGAGGTGAAGATATGAATTTTTCACCTTATTTTAAACACATTGCATTGTTTAAAATGTTTGGTTTGTAAGCCAAACCAATATACACGTATTCCTTATCCAAAGGAAGAACGTGGAAGGAGGGAATGTGAATGAGAGAATGAGAACAAGACAATAAAGGGAATGGGAAACAAACAGACCCTACAATGTGATCAAGGCGTGAAGCTCTTGTGTCAGGGTGGAGGACATAATAAGCTTCTATTTCATATTATGAGACGATAAAAATATTATGTTGAGAAAAGACAGGTTGTTTCCACATCTTTGCGATTGTAAATTGGGCTGCTATAAACTTTTGAATGCAAATGTCCTTATGGAAAAGTGACTTTTTTTCTTTTTGGTGGGATTAATAGTGTCGTATATGTATACCATGGAATACTATTAAGCCATAAAAAAGATGAAGCATGAAGATTTTGTATCTTTTATAACAACATGGATGGATTTAGAGAATACTCTCCCAAGTAAAGTATCACAAGAATGGAAAAACAAGCATCACATGTCCTCAGTACTAATTTGAAATCTGTAGATTAACAACTATGCTCATATGTGAGAGAAAGAATCAATTAAGTTCAAAAATTGGGAGAAGGGAGCACAGTGGGTTCCTCCCCAGTGGGAACAATGTGCAGATACCAGGCACCCTTCCTGGGTGAAGGACACAGCTAAACTTGGACTTTACCTTACAAATGCAAAGAACGTAACCTAATTATGTGGACTTTCATATTAACCTGACATCTATAAAAAAGAAAAGAAATTTATAGGCTATAAATTTGAATTATCCATAATAGGACTTTTTGCTAATAATATAATAGGTTCTCAATTAAACATGGCCCCTTTAGTAAATTAAATATAGTATTGATAGGGAAAAGGAAGAGATGCATTTTAGGGAAACATGGGCAATGTCCAAGAACTTGGCCAAATTTTAATGAATCACTGACACACATAAGGTTGAGTAAGGAGAGAGAGGTCAGAAGATTAATAATAACACCTCTTTTTAAACATCATATTTTATAATGTGCATAACATTTCATTACCTGCATATCTTATTGGACAGTTAGGTAGCTTGTTAAAGGGTTCTCTGTGTGTGTGTGTGTGTGTGTGTGTATTATTGGTTCTGGCAAATAAATATTGAAAATATTTTGAGAGAAGAGGATTATTATATTGTACTTGAGACTATGTGAAAAGTCCACCCCAAGTCATATGATTTTACTTATTTTCTACTTATTTATTCCTAGTTCAATTATGACTCTTACTGTATAATTTAATGCACCCTGGGTATTTCTCAAATCTCACCCAGAGAAAGAGATGGGTGAGATGTAAGGGTTATGGAACACATGACTGATCTAGAGATGGTATAGCTCAGAAAAAGAAAGCAGCCAGCTCTCAGAGACACAGGTAATACATGATGGAGTCCAGATTTAAATCGAAGTCTGTCTCACCAAGGCTTACACATTTAAGAGCAACATTTTGTCTAAGAACAAAATCATTACATACTCAGGTAGCTATAATCTGACCATTTACCACCTTTACTCATAAAAGAAGAGTTTTTAATAGCACTGACAAAGTACTGTGACAAGAAGTGACTGGTACCAAAGGTGCCTTACTCAGAGCTTGCTGTGGAACTAGAGTTCAGCACAACAGGTGCCCACTATGCTATATAATGGGAAAAGATGGGTGTGTGGTAGAGTAGTGGCCCCATCAAAGATGGCTAAAGGGAATTTTTAGACGTGATTAAGTTTAGGATCTTGACAAGGGAAGATTGTCCTGAGATCTCTGGGTTGACCCAGTCTAATCAAAAGGGTCCTTATAAGAGGGAGGCAGGAAATTCAGAGTCAGAGGAGGAGATGTGATGATGGAAGCAAGAGGGCAGAGTCGGAGAGAGATTTGAGGATGCTACACTGGCCACATGCCCCCGCTAGAAGGCAAGGAAATGGGTCTTCCCTAGAGCCACCAGAGAGGAATACAGTCCATTGACACTTTGGTTTTAGCCAGTGAGACTAATTTTGGACTTCTGATCTCCAGAACTGTAAGATAATGAATTTGTTGTCTTGAGCTACTTTGTGGTAATTTGTTACAGCAGCAAAAAGAAACAAACACAAACCACAGTGGCTCTTCTAGGTGAACTTGCTGTTTCCAGTGATCAGTGTTCCTAGAGAATGGGAACAAATTTAACAACAAATAATAAATTCTTTAAAGCCTACAGAAAAGGCTTCTGAAATAATTCCCATAGAACAGACATTTCCTGAGTCTCAATCTTTCACCCTCTTCCAGCAGATGCAAAGAAGAAGTTGGGCAAGTCATAGAATCTCTCTGATGTTTCTGTTTCGTAAAGTTCTGACTAATTCATTGAGACAGATGGGGTATCTTGAATTTTTGATCTGGAAGGGTCCAGAGATGGTGGTAGCCCCAATTTCTCATTTGCATATGAGAAAATCGAGGCAGTTACTTACATACTACCTCACATTCTGCCTGTGTCCCAAATGCACAATACACACAAATACCAAGTTTTGTACAAGGTAGGAGGAATGCAGAAGTGAGATGTTTTTGTTCTCAAGAACAAAATATGGGAAGGAAGATAGGCAAATATGAATAATACAAATGTATAAAATTGTTTCTAAAGTATAATGACTGAAGTAAGCACAGGGAACTGAATTGGCTGGGCTTGGAGGAAGGACACATATCCTGGACATAGATTACTCATGAATTGCACAAATATTGATTATTTTTAGAAATTAAAATTTTATGAACTTGTTAGTTTACAAACATATGTATCTCCTTGGTCAATTATTTTGAAAATGTTGTCAAATAAAATGAAGAAAATAAAAATGATCCATAATGATATCAGGCAGAGATAAAGTATTCTTAACGTGATGTTATATATCCTTACAGGATATTATCTATGTCCATAGATATACATGCAACCATTTATTTATGCATATATGTGTGGTAGCCCTCATCAATGTATTTGAATTTCATATGATTCTGCTGCTATTTGTCACATTGCACACCATCATAAACAGCTTATTTGAAAATCAGCAAATCTCAGAGTTAGAGTCGATGCTGTAAATGTCTTCTAGTCTAAACTTTTCACTTTTTAATAGTTTTTGATTTAAAAAAAACTTGCAGAGCTTTTCCCATTAGTGTGGCACCCTTGTTTGCAATAAATGAACAAATGTTGATGCATCGTTATTAACTAAAGTCCATAGCTTACTTCAGTGTCCTTAGTTTTTACCTTCTTTTTCTGTTCTATTCTCAGTCCGAATACCACATCACGTTTAGTCATCACGTCTCCTTAGGCTCCTATTGACTATCTTGGTTTCTCAGACCTTCCTTGTTTTTGATGATCTTGAAATTTTTGAAAAATACTGATCAAGTGTTTTATAAATTTTTCTTTGTTAGAATTTGTCTTGTGTTTTTCTTAAGATTAGATTGGACTTAATGGGCTTTAGGGACAAAGACCACAGAGGTAAAGTAGCACTCTCATTACATTATATCAAGAGAACAATGAGAGAGAGAATTCTGTAGCTCCTTAGCTATACTGGAACACCACTGGTGTGGTAAAATGCAAGGGACAGGAGGCATTTGATAATCTTCAGATACCATCTCAGGCTCTGAGTAGGCCTGTGGGCTGGGCTGTGACTTTCCCAAGTGTTTCTCCAGTCAATGTGCTATCTTTTCCCTTCCTCCCCCTGCTTACCACAGCTGCTGATGGCATTTCCAATCTATTCCCTTGCAGCCCTGACACCTGTTGACTGTTTTTCCCATAGGTGAGACAAGAAGGCTAAAGTGGTCTAGCATATGAGAAATGCTCTCACACAACTGGGGTAAGGTTCTGGGAAATTCTTTTCCCCTGGAGAGTAGGCCTTTGTGATGAAGAAGACTGTGAACATATTTCAGAGTGATTCATTTCTTCCTTCCTGCTGCGGGAGCCATGAGGGGATCTTTCTTGCATCTTGACTGTAAGAACCTGGTGGGATTCTTGGAGGCAAAGCCTCACAAAAGGTGGGGGATCTTTCTGGAACTGCAGCCTTGAGGGCTTTTTCACTTTCATGTTAATGCATATATACTCAGCCTCCAGCACGTCATCAAACTTACTATTTAAGTGTTTCTATCCAGCTGAGGCCCCAGTGACTTCTGCTCCAGCTGAGTACATCTTGGATGTAACTCTTAGGATGGCTCTAAGACCTCAGTTCTTGGATATATCCCCCAAAAGTTATTGATTTCAGTTTTTCCAGCTTTTCGTCAGTTTTTCCAGCTTTTTGTTGTTATTGTTGTTTACAAGGACAGGGTTGACAACTTTCAAGCTCTTTACCTGAACAAAAGTTAAAACCAGAAGTTCCAACTAAACCTTTCAATTTCCTTACAATAGCACCAAAAAATCAGTGAGCAAATCTCTTTGTGGACACCCCCAAGGTACTGGGCACTCTTTGGTGTCTATTCACGTTGCTTCAATGTCCCTTCACCTAGAGTTTCCATTATTGGATCTAACTCCACCTGGTCTGCTTCTTTCTTCCACAAAAACATCCTGAATATATGTGAAGACAATAAAACAGTTTTCTCTGATTCTCTCTCTTAGGCTAGCCATGCTATTAGTTTGACAGTTTCCTACTTGAAATCCTGTACCATCTTATTCACTAGGTTGCAGTTTATATTCAAGATAATTGAACATTCACTGTGTGTCAGGTACTATGGTAGGGTCTTGTTGGGCATACACTGGTGAACTAAAACATTAACACTTGCTCTTCTTTTAGATCTGATGGCCTAGTTAAAGAGATAATGCTATTTTAAACTTAAATAACTTTATGGCAATGCTCATAAACACACGCCACACACTTTTGATTACTTTTACCTGCCTTCTGCAAGGTGGAGAGAGTGAGTCTATATTATGCAAAGTTGGAACCAATGCACAACGCTGAGGACCCTTTTGACCCAGTACCAGTCTTTCTTGGAAAATTTTCTGTTTGTTTATAATCCGGTTTGAATGTCTTCCCTGAATTTTCTAGGCAGATTTTCCTGATGATAGGCTATCAGAAATTCCAGGGTTGCAAATGACATAGAACATCATCTCCAATGCGAAGCAATTTACAACAAAAAACAAAACTACATTCCTTATTTGGTAATTAAGGATATAGCAATTGAGTATTCTTTGACTTACTGATATAAACAGAATTAATTTGACTCTATATTAACCACATTTATTACTTTTCCCAAGAATATGGGATGGTAGAAAAGTAAATGTTTTTTTGCTAGTAATATATGTATTCAAATCCTGCTATCTACGTTGTATGGGGAGAAGAGTTTAACCTTGATCTTCAGTTTCTTCAGCTGTGCAGTATAGATAGTGATTTTTTACTTCATAGGACTAATGTAAGTGTTAATTGAGATAATATCTGTAAAGCACTCAGCACAGTGCCTTGCAGTTAGTAGATACCCAGACTTAGTTTCTTTCTAAGTTTGCCTTTAACACAAGTTTCTTTATCAAGACAAGAAGGCTGCTGGTGGGGGCAGATGGTACATTTGCTAAACACAGGGGAAAGCCTTCCAGTTTTAGTAATCCAGGTAGAATTCAACCATTTTGATTCTGTATACAGGACTGAGATGTACAGATTTGACTAAGAGACAGATACCACGAAAATGGAAATAAAGGCTTCTTTGACTTTGGCACTCCAGATTAACCCAGTTAACTCTTGAACTTTTGGAATAAGGATGTCATGTGAGGAGCTGCCTCAATAACAGCCCTAATAACTTCCTACTAAATCAAATGTGTTTGGTGCTCAGAAACACCTAATAGTATCCATGCAGGATACTAAGTGCTCTGAGACTGTTTCATTTCATTTTATTTATTTATTTGTGACAGAGTCTCTTTCTGGCACCTAGGATAGAATTCCATGGCATCAATGTAGCTCACAGTGACCTCAAACCCTCCTGGGTTCAAGTGATTCTCCTGCCTCAGCTTCCTGAGAAGCTGGGACTATAGGTCCTTACTACAATGCCTGGGTAATTTTTCTATTTTGAATAGAGACAGAGACTCACTTTTGCTCAGGCTAGTCTTGAACTCCTGAACTCAAGCAATATTTTTGCCTTGGCTTCCCAGAGTGTTAGGATTACAGTTGTGAGCTGCTGTGCCAGGTATCAGACTGTTTCATCATATTCATAATATTCATGGTGTGAAAGAGTTCCACATAAACTGTCCCTTATTAGTACTGTATCAGAAGTCTGGGCTTTTTTCTCACTAATTCTGTGATATTTGTTGATATAATTTTAGTTGTAAATATGTTGGTTCTTCTTGAATCACTGAAAAGCCCTTTGGACTAAAGTGCTTTGGAACCACTGGCCTCAGCAATACTGAGAACATTAAAGGCCACTAGATTCACAGGAGAAAATATGATGAAGGACAGTAGAGGAAGTGGATGTCAGTATTACAACCACAGGCAGTCCCCACGTGATGAACGAAGTAGGCTGTGTAGATTTGTTCTTAAGTTGAATTTGCATGTAAGTTGGAACAGGTACATTTACTTATTACCTATAATAGCCTCCATTTGTAAGTGCAAGTCATATATCAGTCAGATGTTTATAACTCGGACACTGCCTGTATTCAATGACCTCAATGTCACTGAGTACCCAAGACAATAAGTAGGCAAGATAAGTTGACTCACTGTTTTCTATGAAATGTCCCTGGATATTGGTGCCCTCCCTTCCAACCAAACATGTGGGGACTTGGTAGAGAAAGGGGGAAAACAGTGCTCACTACCTATATTAGTCTCTCAAGTCACTTCAGTCCAGTTTATTGGACATTTATTGAGCAAAATGAATGAAAATACGGTCCAGCTGCCTGAGTGTCTAAGAAAACCCGTCCCCAAATATTCATTTATGCCCTGAAAGTATTTTATATCTCAATTACAGTAATGAGCAATTCAGAGAATGTGCAGCCATTTTGAATCCTAGTTAGGGATTTCATTTCAAGATTTAAGAGTTGAGAGCTCATTTTGTTACTTTTCTAGGTGGCCACATTTAATATGTTCATTGTTAAAAAGCAATTTGTGTTTCTTTATCAATTTTCATCTATTCTGCAGAGGGGGTAATCTAAGTCATAAGAATGTAGTTTTTTCCCTCATAGGGGAGTCAGTAAAGCAAGGTAGTAAAGGAAGTTTGTTGTTATCAGTTATAATGGAGCCCATAAACTTTTTAAAATGTCTTGAATTGGATTGCTTCTAAGAAACTTTATTCACCTATCCTCTGTTATATTGGCTTATTTTACATAATATTGTAACTATCTGTTTATGACTCTATATACATCTTACAGAGAGATGAAAGGTGAATAGTTTATTTCTATATCTTAGTATCTAAAAGAGTGCAAGCCCAGAGACACTGCTCAGTATGAATACTTGTTGAGATGGAATGCAAACAAATAAGATTCAAGTTCAGATTTGAAATCCAGACCAGATGTCCTCACCAAGCTCTAGAACCATATAGGATGTGCTGAAACTGCCTTCGCAATTATTATTATGTTCGTCATTATGCATAACAATTGTAATACATATAATGATGACTGTACCGTGTTTACAGATAATTTCTCATGTATTACTGCTTGAATATCTATAATAATTCCATGAAGGGAGCATCTGTAAAAGAAGTATCTGCACCATACCAATAAGAATACCAAGACTCAGAAATTGAGATCTGCCCAACATCTCATCACTAGTGAGTGTTGGAGCCAGAGGGGAAACAGCACTCATGGCTCTTTCTAAGTCCTAAGCCTTTCATGCCTTTCCTTTGTCCAATACTAGGTTTCTCAACCTCAGCTCTCTTGATATTTGGAACTAAACATTTCTTTGGGATATAGCTGTTCTGTGCATTATAAAAAGCAGCTTCCCTGGTCTCTCCACCTTCTGAGACAAACAAAATGTCTCTGTGAATTATCAAAGGTCCTCTCAGGGGCAAAATAAATTCCAGTTGAGGCACAGTGGTCTAATATCATGCACAATGTGATAAAAGCTTTGGGACAGGCGTAAACAAAATGAAGAGAAAACAAAGGGAACCCTTTCATGGTGAGAAAGCATCTAATTTGAATCTTTACTGTAGAAAGTTTGAATTGGCTTGGCAGGATTTATCCTGATGAGAATGAATCCCAAATGTTTATTGAGCATGCATGATGTATCAGATTTAACTCTAAGGGGGGAGATACAAGCATTGTTAAATGTTTCCCTAAAATGAAACATCATCTTAAGGTCCATCTAGCGGAACATAGAGCAATTTGGGGACAATATCATGATTTGCAATTAGAAGCTAGATTTATCATATTATCTATTAAGGATTACTTAGGAACAACTGCCTCCAATTTATTTTTATACCTTAATAACTTATAAATCATTCCCAATCATCATTTAATAGTGTTGTACATGGAGATTGTGTTTTCTAATAAGTTTCTGGCTCATTGGGAATGTTAAAAAAAATACTGTATTGAACTTGAGTCTCTTGGCATGAATGTGGGATACACTTGGAAACTCTGTCCATAAACACAAATAATTCTCTGACTTAGCTTGGTAGACACAGAACAGCTGGGCTATATCTTCACTTTCCCTATTTTGAATTATTAGAAAGCTAAGAAAGATTCAGCATGTCTAAAATAATATACTCTTCCTCCCCAAAATAACCAGTTAGAAAGTGCATAGGAGTTGTTGGCATATAGACAGACGGTCCCTGACTTAAGATGATTCAACTTAATTTTTCAATGTATGCTGAGTTAATCAGAATGTAACCCCAGCATAAGTTGAGGAAAATATGTAATCTTTTTGAGCTCTGGGAGTCAAAGGGACCTAGTCATGCAAGTTGTGTTACTGGGGATGAATTGTATAACATCTGTGTGCATCAGTTTTCCTCATTTACAAAGTGGGATAACAATAATAATATCTTTCATCACAGTTTTTTGGGAGAATTAAGCAAGAAAATGTCATAAAACTTTAAATATGGTGCTTGACACAAACCAATAATACATTGGTGGCTGTCATTATCACCATCTCATCATCTTATTGATTTTCAAGACAAAACCTACCACATTTTTCATGTATTTCTGCCCTCGTCTCTAATCCCTGCTTTGTACTTGAAATGGTATTGACCACTTGCCTAAGTTGAAAACCTGAGAACAATTTTTGAACACTGCCTCCATCCATATAGTTGATCACTCAGTAAGTCTTGCAGATTTTTTCTCCCACACAGTTCTAGAGTAACTCACTTCTCTTTGTCTCTTTCCTGGGGCCATGGCTGAATCACCATTAAACAGTACCTGGTCCCCAGCCTCCTTGTTCCTTCCACTCATTGCATTCTCCACATTGAAGCAAGAAGCCCTTTTTAGAATAAAAGTCTGATCTTGTCACTTCCCATTGCCCTCAGAATAAAGTTCAAATCCTTTCCTAGCATGTGAAGTTCTGGCTACTCCTGCCCTCTCCTGTTATACCACTAGACCTTGACTGTTCATGTGTTATGCAGTAGCCATGCTGATATTCTTGCAGTTCTTCAAGTGGACCAGTCTTTCTCCTGCCCCCAGACCTTTGCACATGCTGTTCCCTCTCCCTGGATCACCTTCCTTCTCACCACCCCAGGCAGAGGACAAAGGCTTACATTTGCTTACTCATGCCCTTAGGCTACCCTAGTCAAAGATAATTGCAGATAAACTCAGTTAATTGAGAAGATTTTAAACTGTGCCTCTTATTTTAGCCTGATTTCTTAGGAAAATTCATTAGTGGTAGAAGTATTACATCAAGGATTCTGGAGATCTTAGCTCTAGTATTTAATATGTCAAAAATTCACTCTGTGACACTGTCAAATCTCTTAGCTTTTCTGGGTCTCATTTTCCTTATCCCTGCCACCCCATCACAAGATAACTGGGTAGATTCAAAGAGGTTATGAGAATGATTTACTAATAGGAATATGGAAAATGCATGACATCACTTTTCCTTTTGACACCTCCTCAACCCCCTACTAACTGGGGCACCTACTCCTTTTTGTTTATTTCTCTCTTTCCTCACTTTCTTGGCTAACTCCCATTTTCCTGTTTAGGATCAAGCTTAGACTTCATAATTTCCAGGGCTCTTTTTATAAAACCTCCAATCTGGGTTGAGTGCCCTACCTATTAGATAGCAGATATTAGATTCCATAGAATCCAGAGCCATCCATTCCTCCATTTCACCCACCCTACCAATTTAGCAACTATATTGCCAATTTAGAATTACTTCTTTGTCTCCTCCCTTAGACAGTGAACTACTTCAACCTACTTTACCTATCTCTTTGTCACTAAGGATGACATTCTTTTGTGTGCTGGAGGACAGACCTGAAAGGGAAGTGTTCTATTAGAAAGAATTTTCTTAGAATAAGAATGCTATGACTATGAATTGACCATTGTTTCACAGACCTTGATTCATGTGATACCATAATATATCCTTTTTCATGAAGAAAGCTTCTTCTTTTCTTTATTCAATGATGAACACATCATTGTTCTGAACTACCTATGCCTCTGGAGAGGAAATTGATTTCCTCAAGATCATCCTAGTAGGAACTGGGTTTAGATAGGTTCTGTTCTCGTAATTTCTATTGCAGATTCAATGCTCCTTGTACTTCACTTTGCCTTTAAACAAGCTACCTAAATAAAACATGCAAAGTTAATGGATAATGAAAATATGGGTAGCTGAATTTGTTGGAGAGGGGGAAGCAATTGCACATACATTTTTACTTAAAAAATCAATTCTATTAAAATATTCTAGAATGAAAACTGTTAAAATAAGGACTTCATTTTGCAAATATAGTTCTGGACATGACGTTTCAGTCAAAGTATACTTTGCCAATTAGCCTTTTTAGGAAGCCACCACATTCCGTTGAGTGCTGTGACAAAGTTGTGGTCTTCCCAGGGCTGAGTGGCTACAGGAGGAAAAGGAGGGTGTTGTGTTGTCTCAGGCCCAGGACCTGTGGGTTCCTGAAAGGCAGGGTTTCAGGTACTGGTGATGAAGAGGGGGCAGAAGTCTTAAGAGACAAAGGATCTCCCAGGATAGGCTAAGGGCATTTCTAAGGCTAGGAAGTAGGTATTCAAATCCCCAGTGACTGAGGCTGGGTGTTCTCCAGTGAAACTCTGTGCGCTGTCACAGAGGCAGAGCAAGAGTTGGTGAGCCCTCTATCCTCATTCCTCTGCTTTTCAACCTCAGCCCTTCCATTCCATCTTTTTACATATTAAGGATCTTCTTTGTTTGATGCTAAATTTTATGTGTTTGTGTGATGCTAAGTTTGATGTGCAAGTGATATTTGCAACCTGACAATGCAGCTCATCAAAATGGAGAGTATTGTTGGAATGCACGACTCAAGAATAGAATTACTTTTACATAGTGCTTTAGCATTATGTCCTTTATAAGAATGATGCATGCTGAATGTGACTATGAAATTTAATTTTAAAAATGAGATTGATAATGTGCTTTGTATGCTTTCCTAATGTGAAATTATATCATCTTTCAACTGAAATACTTCAGAGGTACTAAGATTCCATGGAAGATTGACTCTATTTGCCCTTACTGATAGTCTTGTCCCCTTCTTTATGAGTTTGGGGGTATGTGTGTTTATTTGTTTTATTCCTTCTGAACTTTCCACTTGAAATTCCCATGAATAGAATCTCTCCACCCGGCATATCAAGTTCTGCTGCCCTCATTTCCAGTGATGGTTTGCAATGCAAATCACCATGTTAGTAACACAGCCCCATAACCATAGTAACCAAATGAAGACAAGTTTGCTTTGCTTCCTCAGTGAAGTGCATTCCAGTCCTGAATTTGGACCTGACACCACTGCCAGGTGGTCAAAGGGCATTAAAGGAACCAAGAGAGGTTTCAAGGAAGTAAAAATACAACTGGAACCATTGTATTCATTCCCCACACACTCTTCCTCTGAGTCCTGCATTTGTTACTAATAACTCCTGCCATTCCTAATGACTTTTTTACTATTATGATTCTTGTGGAGAAGAGAGTAGACAGAGCCACCTGGTATCTTTACCCTCTACTTGACCATGGCTTTTGACTAGCAGACTGTCCTGGGTTTCTATGACTACCTTTTAAATAGGAACAGATAAAAACCTGGCTCGTGGTTCACAAGGACTTCTTAGTCTTGGTGACATTCAAGGAGACAGGAAGGCACCCAAAACCTCCACATTTTTGAGAACAATTATGGCAAGCCACAAGGGCCACTTCTCTGCCGAGACCACTTTATTCTGGTACAGTAACTCTTATAATTTTTTTTTCTAGCCTATGGGGGAAGGGTATTAGCACTCTGTTCTCATTTTCTCTCAGCTGGAAGGAAAGGGCAGTGATGGCATGCTCTGAAATTTCTTCACCTGACTGGTGAAACAATGGTGTGACTGGGTGATTCCTAGGAAGAAAAACTATTAGCAATAAGGTGAAGTGACCTAATTGTTATGGATTCGGGCCTGGGTGATTTTAGTACCCCCACGATTACCTCGGTGGCTGCTATTAAAATGGAAAGGCTGAAAACAGAGGAGATGGAAATGCTCTGGGCTTAAAATGGCTAGGTTGTATCACCTGTGTTCTGAGTGTAAAGCAATATTTCTGAGGAAGGATGCAGAAATCATATTTTTGCTTCCTTTTGCAGATATTGTTCTGTCTTTTTCACTCACCTGAGGGAGGTCTAATTCATTAAGGTAAAACTAGAGAATTGAACGCTTTCATTTTTAACTTGTCAGTGAATTCACTAAAGATGAAGACTGAAGCCATATAGAATTTTTTGGTGCAGGTAGAAGCCATTGTAGAAGTAAAAATTTCTCCTTTTACAGAACAGAGAAAGCTGATTTAGGGATAGGGTTTCCAGTTAAAATATAGGAAGCCAAACTGCATTTGAATTTTAGATATACAGTATTTAGATATACAGTATTTTGTGTGTGTAAGTATATTCCAAATAATGCCTGGTTCATATGTATGTTAAATTTCTTTTTAGCTGAAATTCAAACATAACTGAATGTGCTAACTTTTATTTGCTATACTGGATAACTTCATTCAAGGCTGAAAACTGAAAAACGTTATAAGAAAATAAAAAAGTACTTATTTCTCACTATAAACTTTTCATAGTTATTTTCTATTGAAAAATTGACTAATTATCCTTGTTTTATTATACCAGACTGGGAAATGATTTAACACTGGGGTTTAGTCCTTAAAAGGAGAAAGTGACAGTCAAACTAATCATTAAGTCCAGAGGTCAATGGCATTTGTTTCATAAAGTTAACATATGAGAGTTTTTTATCAGTTCCCCAAATGGATATTGAAATGATTATGATCATAATTATAAGCAAGCTCTATACCTGTTTGGTAGTTTAGATACACAAGCACTGACTAGTCTTGCTCAGAGCTTTGCCACCAATGTACTCAATTAGGAGTCTTTGTGCTGGAAGATATTGATCTTTTGTCTTTTGGGGGGTCCTTCAGGGAGATCAGGGCTGGAAGAACTGTAGGGCTGGTCACCTCCCAGAGAAAGTTTCACCAGAACCTTCGATGGCCCCCCAGGGGAGCTGGGTAAAGAGGTCCAAAAACGTGGAAACCACTGACCAAAAATGTCAGAGCATGATTTGGGCATGTCAGGAACACAGCAGAGTTTGCAGAGTCACAAGATGATCAGTGGATGCTACAAATGTAAATCATATAAGTTGATGAGTTTTTTGGAAGAAGGAAATAATATGGAGAAAATAAATATTATTTTTGGTAATACCGTGATTATATGACAGAGTACAAAAAATATTTTAAAATATGTGTATTTTTCTGATTATAAAATTAAATTCATGATCATGATACAAGATTAAGAAATGAGGAGAAATACGAGGGAGCACTGTGATTTTTACTGTTATGGTTGCTTTTTACTTTGGTCTTGAAGTATCTTCCTTGAGAGTGGCCATAAGCCAAGATAGCCATTTTCTTGGAAGTTCCTGCGGGGGGAGGGGGGGAGTTAGTTTGGGGTATATCAGTCAGGTGGGTGAGAAACAATGAGGCAGTGAAACCAAAATGAGCGAAATGTAAGAAATCTATTACTCACAAGTTCCTGACAGGTTAGGGGTACCCAGTGAGGCATACAGAAAGCCCAGGATGGTGAGGAACTCAACCAACAGGTGAGGAGTAAGTGAGGGAGAGAAAGAGGAAGCGAGGGAGAGAAAGAACACCTATGGATGGATCTTTATTAAGGTCAGAGGATATTATCCCTAGGCTTTTGGGTATAGATTGACTAGTTTAATAAAACACACATGAAAGGGGAATCTATGGACATGACTCTGCAGTTGATCACTAGGTGTTATCAGCTGCGTAGTGTGTTGGGTTTGGGGATGAGGAATAAGTGGGCTGTGTCACAAACAACCACGCAGGACATGTAGTTTTAACTAGGTTAGAGGGAACAAGGTATGACTATGTTTCAAATAACTTTTATTATTTCTGAAAATAGATATCAGGCAGTAACTATATTAAACTGACTTTTTGACAGGAAGAAAATAACAATCCTCCCAATCCATCAGAGACATTTCCTATTGGCATTCTGGACTAATTCCTTTCCATTTTGAGGTAATACTATACAACATAAATTAAAAATAAAATCCTAAGCACTCAGTTGACTGAATGGACCCTTCTTGGTCAAGAAAAGGACCCCAGAGAAATGCAACAAACTGAATTCCTGGCCATCATGAGAAGAGAGGTTAGACATGCCTCATTATACCACCTCCCTTTGGGAGCTTAGGCAGAGCATAAATGCCAAAATAGAGATTATAAAATTGCCCAAACAGACTCTTTGTGGCAATATAAGATACCAAATTATAAACAAGGCCTACAGTCATTCAAGACAAGCAGTGAGCCAAGCATTACAACCCCTAAAATCTAGTTAAACAGGCTGTTTTGGTAGAATGGTATTACATGACAGGTAACAGACCCCCTTACTTTAATTCAGTGTTTTTCAACCTTTTTTATCTCATGGCACACTTGAACCTGTAGTTAAACTATCATGGCACACTTAAATTATGTTGATCATGAAAAAAAATTAAAAAATTATTATTTTACTTTAAATTCTTTCAAAAATAATTTAATTAATATCTCAAGAAATTTTGTGAGGCACACTTAAGATCCTCTCACAGTACCCCAGTGTGCTATGACACACCACTTGAAAATCACTGTCTTATTGGTAGAACCACAACTATGGTGCATTTTACAAGGGTACACGTGAAATTTACTAAGTGTAGAACATAAATGTCTTAACACAATAACTAAGAAAATGCCGTGAAGGCTATGTCAACCAGTTTGATGAAAAAATTTCAAATTGTATATAAAACCAGCACATCGAACCCCATGATTGCATTAATGTACATAGCTATGATTTAATAAAAAAAAAAAAAAAGAAGGAAAGAAAAGAAAATCACTGTCTTAACTGTTCCTCAACTCTCAGAGTCCCTAGGAAGTCCACGTTTTTCTTTGTAACTTTCAAAGAAACCCTGTCTGTGATTTTTGTGCATTTTTTTTAATAGTAGGGGGAAGACCTGGGAAGAATCAGCCTACTCTATTTTGGTGAAACTGGAGGTGCTTCTAATCATTTTTTTAAATGGTTTATATGAGTATCAATTTGCTATCACCTCATCAACTCTTGCTATTATTATGCTTCATAATTTTTTATCAACCACAAGTTATTTTGTGTATTTTTCTAATGACAAGTGAAGTTAAGCATATTTTATTAAGTTCACTAGTCATCTGGACATCTACCTATCACCCATTTGTATGTTTTTTCTCTTTCCTAGTTGATTTTACTTTCAGTACTTTACATAACTTACACTTTCCTTGTCACTTATATATAGCATTTTTTGTAATTTAGAGCTTTCATTATTTTTATATAGCCAAATTGAATAATCTTAAAAAAAGTTTTTGAATTTATTTCTTGGTTAATAAGGACTTTTCTACTCTAAGCTGTAAATATAATTTCATGTTTTCTCATACTTTATTATAATTATTTTGAAGTTTACCTTACTCTTTCCTCTGGAGTTTACTATAATCAATAGTATGAGGTAGCAATTTAAGTATTTTTTTCAAATGAGTATCTTTTTGTCCCAAGACCATTTTTTGAATAGCTTATTCTTTTATTTTGAAGTTTTATCTTAATCATATTTTTAGGTTTATTTTTGTTTGAATACATTATCTCTGATTGTTGATAGTCCATTCTGAGGGAAAGAAAGATTGCTCATCCTCTGAGTATAAAGTTATAGGTGCATAGCTATATGTATTTCAAAAAAATGTTAAGTATCCTTATTAAATTCTGTATTTGTATTTACTCTTTTTTTTTGCAAATTTGGGAGAATTGCATTAAAATCTCTCATTATGATTTAACTTCTCAATTTCTATTTTATTTCCATCTTTTTCCTTTGCTTTATGTGTTTAGAAACTTTATAGAAGTTCATTTATTATCTACCTTTTAGAATATAGTTATTCTTAAAATATGGATGTATGTCCACCCTTTTTATTACTTTTTACTTTATTCAATTATTCCCATTTCTGCCATGTCCCAATCTGATTGTTTTTTATGTTGTGTTTGATAGTCTATCTTTCCTTTTTTCTTTTGCTTTTAAAGAATTAAAAGAAGTAAATGTATTTCTATTTTCCTAACAGTTACCCTTAAATTTTTAAACCATCAACTTAAATAATTTCTAGACTCATGTAGGCCATTATTCTTCCCTAAAAAAAGACAAGAATTAATCTCAAATTTCATGAATATATAAAATATTGAAGACTAATCATTTCCATATGGATGTCCAATTTTTCTGGTATCATTTGTTGAAACTTCTAACTTTTCTCCATTATCTTCTCTTTACATCTTTATCTAATATCAGTTGACTATATTTATGTCTATTTATAAGTTCTCTATTCTGATCTATTTTACTTCCAGCACAAAGTTGCAAAGGAATGGTAAGGAGTGGTAAGAGGGTTCATTCTTGGCTTGTCCTTCATCCTAGTATGACAACTTCTAGTTTTTTACAATTAGGCATAGGTGTTTTGGTAGATATTCACTATCAAGTTGAAGATTCTTAGTTGACCAATTACTGTTTGAAGTTAATAGGAGAGGTACATGGAGGGAAGTTGTGCTAAAGCTCAATTAAAAGTTTTCTTAAGATGACTTGTGATTTCATTAAGCTAATATTTAATATTAAAGAACATATGTTTAACATATTTGTCACAAACCCACTGCTCAACAGCCCTTTGGTGAAATTTATGCCATAATTATTCACATTACAATTTTTTTCTTGTATGGAAAGTTTGCCTAGTCTTTTGTTACCCCATCTTCAAAGACCAGAGCCAAAGCTTCCTCTTCCAAGAAGCCTTTTTGTGCCCTTAAATGAGTGATTTTCTCCTTTAACATTTGAGAACAGTTGTTTTGTATTTCTCTCAAATGCTTATTATAGTCTACTTAATAATATAGTTCTATTGCTTGTAAGCAGCTTTAAGCTCCTCAAAGTTTGTACACAGTAGACACTCAAATATGGAATCAAACTGAATTAGTAGATGCCATTATGGAATTTATCTACAAAAAAAAGTAAGTCATAATTCCCAACTCCTGAGAGCACAGAGTCCAGGGTTAGCAATCATCATTCACTCATACAGTTATTGCTGATCACCTATTTATTATCCATGTCCTCTACTAAGTACCACAAATACAGAAATGAATATGTTGTGGTCTTTGCCTTCAAGGAGTTTATTTAGTCAATGGCAAAGACAAGAGTATGAATAAAGCTTTTTAGTTGAGTGTTAAGAAGCTACAAGAAGGAATTGCACAGAAGTCGGTTAGGTTGGGGCTGAAGAGTGATCAGGAGAGAAGGGTCTATTGAGACCCTTCTCAGTAGACCTTGAGCTCAAGATTCTATTTGAGCTCAAGGGAACAGTATCCTGTGAAGAGTAGGCCAGTGCTGGTAGAAGGCTCTGTGTTCAGTGGGATCAGAGAAGAAAAGGTATTTGGGAACAAGTTGTTCTGAGCATCAAGAATATGTTGTGCATGAAGGCAACAGGATGGCAGGGATGTTAGAATAGGAGATGAGAGCAAGATTACAGATCAGATGCCCCCTCTGCCTTACATTTCCTCTCCCCAGGTTGAGGCAAAGCATATGTTGGGAAGACAAGGGTGAAACTTGTAGGGAAAGAGGGAAAATCATGGAGAAAGAAGTATTTCTTTAAAGTTTGAAAAGGACTTTAACAGCACTAGCAGCAGGTGGATCAGTTGATCCAACTTTGCTAGCTTTGATGCCATTTCAATTTTCCAGGAAGTAATAGATATGGTCCTTGAATTAACAATCTTTTGGTTATTTTCACCAGCCAAAGATGAAAACCCCATCTCCAAGATTGACTTTGGCTTCCAGCTTAGGCACAACTGCCTTGTCATTTAATCCAGCTTGCTCTTAAATGGCAAGAGTGAGCACCCTCCACATATTTCATGGTGGGAGGAAGCCACCCACAGAACAAGTCATCACAGACTGCTTGTTCCTCCCAGCAGAGTGTTGACAGAACACTCTATTCCCTAGGGTCTGCCTCTACTTCACTGAATCATTTGGAAATGTTTACAAGTGTTTGTGGGACTTCAATACTTGGATAGGGAAGGAGAGCAGAAGGACATTTCTGGCTTGACTTTATTGCTTGAGTTTTTGAGTGGTCTTACAAACCTTTGAGTCATGCAGCAATGTTTTGTTACTCTCACTTTTATAATGTTGATGAATATAACTTTCAAAGTCTTTTAAGATCTAAGTTCCATTTGTCACATATTAAACAGTCTATGTGAAGGCTACAAGTAAAATAATAGATTTATTGAATTATCTCATTATATCCAATTCTCTCATGCAAAAGGAAATCACATTCCACGAGAACTTGAAACTACCTGCCCAGTGTCATACAGATAATTGATAAATATCTGTTGATTAAGTAATAATAAAGTACTTCTTTATTTGCCTGGTGCTGCATTGATATCTTTTATCTGCTTATTAGCTGTTGGGAGGCAGAGAAAAGAAGGTAACTAAGGAAATTTACTCAGATAGCTTTTGTAAAAATGATAGAAGAAAGAGATGTCA
Organism: Otolemur garnettii; assembly: GCF_000181295.1. Classification (NCBI taxonomy): domain Eukaryota; kingdom Metazoa; phylum Chordata; class Mammalia; order Primates; family Galagidae; genus Otolemur; species Otolemur garnettii. The sequence continues at coordinate 13,407,941 of NW_003852423.1, forward strand.
AGTGATTACACAGAAAATTTTGTTTCAAAATGGAGGAAGATTCTGTGTGTGCATTTGTGTATATTTCTGTATGTGCATAAACTCCTTGTGTTTCTAATGTAAATCTATAATGCATTATTTTCTGATGCTATAAACTTAATCCCGGCAAGTGTGTGTGTAATGGCTATACTTTCTGATAAGTTGTTTAACTGCTAAATACCAAAACTTCCTTAATTATTTCATAATGAGATTGACTTTGATATTTCTCAATTCCTTGTTGGTGTTAATTAAACTAGTCATTCATTTAAAATACACATTTTGAGTACTTTTTCCATGCAGTTATGAAATGAGAGCTAAGTTCTCTGTCCTGAAGGAAACTCCGCGTAACACATGTAACAATGTGAAAATATCCTAACAGTAATTTATACTTACTGTGGATTACAGAGGAACCTCTAAAGCCAAATTTATGTAGGGAGAGCATGTAGATATAAGAAGGGGCTTGGATTGAGGTATACAGCATTCAAACTTTAGAGACCAGAAAAAAGAAAATGAGCAAAAGAACTTAGGAAAAATCCTTGAGTATGGTAGGAGAAAAATCTTAGAGAGTATGTTATTTAAAACCAAATTCAAAGATTTTCCTTTAGAGGACATAGTCAACTACACCAACTGCTGCCAAAATTCTGAAATTCTGACTCTAGTGGGTTATAAGGAGAATGGGAATTGAGGATGGTGCTGTAAATGAGAGCCTTTTCACTATGATCCAAGTGAGACTATACGTTTTGGTTCATATCAGATTGATAGCAGTGGAATTGGTTGGTCTGAGACACATTAATATAAGGCCTCCCTTCTTTTCTTGTGAAATGGATTAATGTAAGATCTGATAATAATAGAAGGATAAATTAATACTCATAAGTTCTTGGCTTAAGCAATTGCCTGAATAGTGGCATCATTTATTGAAATGAGGAACATTGCCATAAGAGCAACACCACATAGGGTATGTGGGAGGGCTAAGTAGAAGTCAAGGAAAGAATAAAGCATTCAGGATGGCACATAACCATCCTGTTTTCTGTAAACATCCAAGTATAAATGTTAAGTAAGTGAGAATGGCCTAGTCTGAAGCATAGAGGCTAAACCATACTTGGAAATATGAAGTTGAATAAAAACATAAGGAAGAATTTGAGAAGGTCAGTAAAGGATTATCATCTTTTAAGATGGAATGTATTAGTGTATTTTAAGCTAAAGGTAATGGTCCAATAAGGAGGGCAAAGGGGTGCTCAAGCAAAACCTGCAGGTAGAAGTGATAAGCATGCTTGAAATTGGGATTTTACAGAATGTCTCTTGCAGTGAAGTCTGACCATGGGAACTGAGCGGAGGGAAAGATTGTAGAAAGTGATCAGGTCATTGAGCTAAGTGGCTGGTGTTGGTGAGTCATCTACATTGATAATGAAATCTTCAGAAAGAAGCCAGAAATATAATCCTAAAAATTTTCAGTAAACATTGGTGAGTGTCCTAGATGTTGATGGCTGTATAGTCTGATGGCATTTACTTCAAAGGACAAAGGAAACGAGAGCTAGAAGTAGCAATGAAGAACATGGAGGCAACTTACACCATCTCCAAGTCTGTGATCCAGACTGCAGAGAGGAAATAACAGGGCCATAGCCTGAGAGAATGGCAAAGGAAGCCATGTCTAGGTTGCAACTAGAGAAAGAAGGTGAAGGTACAGTCAGGGAAGAGTTAAGGATAAAAGGGGAGTTGGAGGTGACAGTGCATGAGTTTCAGACAGTACAAAGGTTGGGAGAGTATAGGAAGGGTGGAAGATTGGGCCAGGCGAGATGCTCACTGCCACATGATCATGGCTCAAGGGAACTACAGGATTACTCCTGTGGTCTCTAAGGGTAAGAAGGATCAGTCACTTCTCTCAGTGTGCCAGCCTTTTAGAACTTGTGTTTAGTGTTTGGAGGTGAAGGGAGTGGTATTGAGGCTCATGGTAATCACCTTTCTGAGAACACTGAAGGCCTGAGAGGCTTCCTTTATAAAATTCTATGACTGGAGTCATGGGGGACAAGGGAGTATATGTTACTAGAGCATGTGGATCTACGTAACTTTTCTTGAGCACTGCTATGGGGGAAGTCTTGTATGTAGACGATGGAGGGGAACAAGGCAAGCCTGGACATTATTTGAGATCTTAGGAAGGGCTGAACAGAAGCTATGATAATGAGGACCAATGATGAGATATGAAGATTATGCTGGAGATTCCCTTTGGACCAGAATTCCTGTTCCAGAATGGGTTATTCTCCCATTAGGAAATTCGCTTCATGGTCACAGGGTTTATTCTGAAGGGTGGCCAAGGCGGGAGCCATAGCCTGTAATTATAACCTTGAAATTAAGTCTATAGTTGAAAGAATTTCAAGACTGTGATAAGAGCCTCTAACTAGTGTCAGGGAAATCTGCATTTTCATGGTTATGGACGTACTCTATTCCCACTCTCCTGAATATGTCTCCTTTTCACTTATCTAAAGTAGGTAATCTCAAGACATCACAGGTTATCCACAAACTAATCAAATGTTTTCTGTGAGAAAAATGATTGCACTGATTGGTAATTCTTCTCTTTCACTTGACCATTCTTGGCAGATTAATGACAAGAGGCAACATACAGAGAAAGGAGAAGAAAGAACGCTAATCAATATGGGTGTTGGTTGTTTTGCATATATTTTTCATTAAATTTTTGCAATAGCCCCATGAAGTGGTTATTTCACACCCATTGCAGAAATGGGGGAATAAATTATCAGAGAACTTTGAAATTTTCCTTAAGATGTCAGAAAGTAGGGTGGCGCCCTTTGGCTCAAGGAGTAGGGCACCAGCCCCATACACCAGAGGTGGTGGGTTCAAACTCAGCCCTGGCCAAAAACTGGGAAAAAAAAAAAGATGTCAGAAAGTAGCAGAGCTGAGATTAAAATCCAGAGTTCTCTGACCTAAAGACACTTGCTCATTTTAACCACATAAGAACCAAGAATGCCACCCAAGCCATTGAATGCTCCTTTCCCAGGTATCCAAGCAACCAACAATTATTTACCCTCTGCCAAGGGTGCTGAGATCTATTGGGAACACAGAGATAAGTAAAACACAGTCCCTATTCACCGAGTATGAACTACCTGTTTGGCAAGATAACCTGTTTGCATAGAAGAGACATGCAAAAAGTTAAATAACCTCAGAGGGCAAGAATGTAATCATTGTCATTGCCTTAATTATCAAAGTATCTAGTTCTATGATTTCACTGTGAGCTTAAAATTTCACAGTGAAAAGGAGTGTGTATGGTGTAATTTGCTCAAGTTAAAGAAAACGTGAAATGGAATTAATGTAATAAGCCATTTTTTCTCATTTGATTATTTTAAAACTTGGGAACCTCATTAACCTTTCGGTGTATTTCCTTTCTTCTTCAAAACATTTTGCCTTGTTTTTGTATTGTTTTTTCTAATTAAACATGATACTATAAGCAACTTCCCACATTAGTGGAAGTTCTTTATCCATGTAAGGATTAATGACAGTATGGTAATCAGAATAGAAAGATCTGAAGAGAGAGAAAGTATTAAGTCCCGCAGCGCAGGGGACAACATGATCCACCAGGAGGCTCACTTTGGGCCAAGTCAAAGTTGGCAAGAACTGGGTTCCAAATGGTCCTGGAGATGATGGGGTTAACTAGAGGAGCCCTCGGGTACATGCCATAACTTCTGCCCTGTCTATCCACTGGGCAAATCAAGGCTGCCACCTGATCTGTGGCTCTTTCCAAAGGGCTGCTCTGGGGGTCAAGTGAGTAGATGCCAAGGAAGGTCATTCAAGCATCAGAAAATCCATTTCCAGAAGCAGATTTGTTTACTAACTGGGAAGGCATCCACTGAAACAGAGGAAACAAAAGAGTGTTTCTTTACAAACCGGTCCCTGACCCTTGCCTTTAGCAAGGGTTCCCACTTTCTTTGGCAGCCTTTCTCCTGCCCTATGGCCAAGTACAACAGAGCTGGCAGAGTGCAGGTCCTCACTGGTTGTGTAAGCCTGGCAGCTAAAGTCAAACACACCATCCTGGAATGAAAGTTTGAGGACATAGAAATAAAGCAGCACTTTATCCAAGAACTCAAGGTTTTCCAGAGTTATATTTGAAAAAGCAGTAACTAGGTTAAAATCTGACATTATGATACAAAAGCAGCAATTTGAGTACAGTCAGCTGCTTAATAGCTCCTATTCCCTGAATGCTGAAAGCCTCTCATACAAAATGGAAACCCACTTTCAGCCGAGCTCAGTGAAGGAGTGAGATGATTTGGGGAATTTTCATTTTCTATCAGACATTATTCTTTTCTTCAAACCTTTTGATCTTTTATTAAGTCTGCTATTTCATAGATGCTGTTGAGCATAATTTCGGGATTTTCCTCCTTGTGAAATTTTTCAGTGTCAAAGTTAGTGCTCTTTTTATCTTTGATGCTCTCAAGATGCAAGGCACTGCCAAAGAGAACTTTTCTTTAACTTGGAAGACCCAAAGCCTCTGTGAAATTAAATAACTAAAGTTTCAGTGCAATTCCTAGGGGTTATTTTGTCTAGTGCAATAAATTTTAGTACACCAAACAATTCTACAGAGGTTACAAATGTAATCCAATATGTATTATTTTTGTCTTCTCATGGGAATTTTTATAATTTTATGATTGGTTACAGAGATTCCTAAAGTTACCTGGCTAAAATATTTTTAATATAGATACAAATTATCTACCTTTTGGCTTAATGTTTACCTAATTAGAATTTCTTAGTCTTTGCTATTTTAACATAAAATTAACAGTAATCATAATTGTCATTAATTTTTGCAGTAACTTACAATTATAACAATAAATGTGTATTTCTACCTCAACTGAATGATAGATTTTGAAAACATAAAGCATTGAGGAAACTGTTACTGCCGATTGTATCTAGAATGCTCACCTATATTTGAAAGAAAATATTTACATACTTATAATAATTGAATGGTTTGCCTTTTTCTAATACCGATTAGAAACCATGATTTACACGCCATGTGATCAGCAATTATGGGGAAGTTTAGGGATACTGGAAATGATGCTGAAATGTTCAGTTATTTGGCCATTTCTTTAAACTTGAGGAACAAACTAACACAAATTCAAGCATAGGCCATCAAAAGAATTTCATGAAAAAGTATTGGTTTGAACCCTACCTGTGCTATTTTACTTTTATACATGTTGATTTGACACCTATTATGTACCCAAAATTTAGTCAAATACCAGAGGCACATAAATGAGTAAGAGAACAGGGCTTGTGCTCTAGGTGCTTGTAGTCGGGGAGACTGAACAGTTTGCATTCAATCAGAAACAGACTATAAGCACCTAGAGCACAGCCCTGTTCTCTTACTGTTCAATCAGTTCAATAGTTGCTTTAAACTTCGGTATCCTGATCTTACTCTGCAAGGATGTTAATAAAGGTCAAATGAGATAATGGGTGCAACTGATAACTCTCCTGCCAGTTGCATAATGCGTTCATTATTATTCTAATTGTTCTAGACACCCCTAGGGCAGATAGTACAGTCATGGGAATGTGCTTGGAGTCCAGTGCCTGAGCTTGAATCCTGGATAGCAGTAAGGCTTTTGGGCATGCAACTTAATCCCTCTGCTCTTCAATTTATTATAAAATTATACTACAGTATTGCCCCTGGAATCCGAACGCCTTAGAACTCAAACAACTTAGAATCCGAACAAAAAATTTGGCAAATTTTGCCTGAATTCTGAACGCTTCTCAGGAATCCAAATACCCAGGACGTTGTTCATGTGTTTTTGTGCATTTGTTTCCCCAGTGCTTGGGCCACCCATATGCTTTGTCATTCAGTTCATTTCAGAAACTGTAATTTTATGCTTCTGTGCCTGTTTTGTGGTTTTTTTTTTTTTTTTATATGATAACAACTAAGTATTTTCCCATGGGTCCTAAAAAGCGTAATGAGGAAAGTAAGAATTAAAGGAAAGCTGTCAGAACTACAGTTGAAGTTGAGAAAGATCTCGCTAAGCACGAAAGCGGTACACATGTGGCTGATCTCGCGTCTATGTTCCGGATACTAAATTGACTGCATGATTATGAAAAATATAGAAGCTATCAAAGCAGCTGATGTGGCAAAAGGGGTTATAATGCAGACCTCTAGGAGATCAAAATGTATGGAAGAGATGGGCAAACTCCTTTTAGGTTGGATTAATGAAAAACAGCTGGCTGGTGATGTGATTTCTGAGACGAAAATTTGTAAGAAAGTCAATGTTCTCCACGATGATTTAGTGAAAGGCATGTCTGACACTAGTGCTCAAAATGAGGATTTTAAAGCCAGGAGGGGGTAGTTTGAGAATCTTAATAAAAAGGCTGGAATCCTTAGTGTGGTTATGGACAGAGAGGCTGCCAGTTCTAATTCTTCTAATTTAGAGACATCAGTTTAGTTTGTAAAGGAGTTTAAGGAATTTTTGAACAGTGAGGGGTATGTTTTGAAAGAAGTGTTCAGTTGTGACAAAATGGGCATTTATGTTTTTAGCTTTTTATAGTTTCAATTTTATTCATTTACATTTTCATTCAAATATTATTATTTTTAATATTTTACCTTAAAATCCAGTATATTTTGAAAATTTGAGTTTGTGGGACCAAGGAACATATAATCCAGTTTCTATTATTTTGAAGCAGAAAAATTGTCTTGGAACTTGAAACATTTAGAATTTGAAGGGGGTTCTGGAATGGATTAAGTTCTGGTTCCAAGGGATCACTGCGTTTATATTACTTTCTTCATTGACAATTAAATTAAATATAGATGTGTAGAATTCAGCATAGAATCTAGCACATAGTACCTATTCCATGGAGGTTAACCATTATTAAAATTCAGTGCAGTGTACCCCCAATTTAAAAATAAGGGTGTGCAGAGATGTTCACAACACGGTAAGTTGCACAGATGGGACTCAGCCAAATTGATCTGTTGCCAAAGCCTTTATTTTGCCCCAATATCTTGGGTCTCTGAAAATAATTTTATAAATATAACTGTTGGATAAATTTGAAGACTGTTTATTGGGTATGTCCTCAAGTCTAATTTCTTTGGTCTCCAGCCACATGCCAGACCATCAAAGTAAATCCTCCAGAGTGTAAATGTGGACTGGTGACTGTTCAGGACAATTTTTAATTTGGTCTCCAGCTGCCTCACCAGTGAGGGGGGCCCGTTTCACTGAGTTGAGACAGGAATCTCGGCTCAGGTGAGTGAGGCAGGCTCACGGAAGACTGTGAAGCTGGATCGCTCATTAGACCGTGAGCATTCTGGCCTTCTCCCTCTTTCGGAGCCAACCTGGAAAGCTGAGCTCATTGTCTCTGATTTCTTTGTGTGTTTAAGTCAGTTTGCAGAATTACTTTCTTACAATGGCAGAGAAGTCACAAGGATCTGACAGTCCGCAAGAAGGCCTGGAAAAGGGCAAGAGAAGGACCCTGAGGTCCACCAAGAAGGCGTGGGTCCCTTTGGACGAGCAGCTGCCCCCTGGCTCCGAGGAAAGCCAGGGTCTCCCCATTCCTACACTGGGTGAGAAGGGTCCTCGGGGTTTTTTGAAAATGTCCTGTGGTGGGTGGTGAGCTATGTAGGGTCATTTGGCTGGGGGAAGATGATTTTGGAACAAGGACTTGGGTGGGAATATACCAGTGTTCCTGGCATGATGCTGGAAGTGTCTCCGAAATGGGCACCTCTGATGTCTCCTGCAGACACTCAGAACGCAGACCTTCTTGACAGGAGTAGACCAACTAAAGAATGACCTCTGTTTCCTTTCCACGCCAACATCCCTTCCTCATAAGCCATGTGGGGTTCATGCTGGAGGCAGGAGGAAGCTTTACAGGACATTTTACTGAAAGGGCTCTTATTTGTTTGGTCTCTCTCAAGGCATTACAGAGTAATGAGTAAGAAAACCCTTTCCCCCACATCATGATGCACCTCCTGCATGCTTTGGCTTCTTTGCCCATCACCCAATTCATTCCATCCCTTCACAATAAGCACCTCCCAAGTCCACCTGGTGTTTTTTTTTTGTTGTTCCCCTGGTGAAGGGGAAAGCTCAGGTCCTCTGCTGTTTGGTTGGATAAAGTCAGAGAAAATCAGCCCAGAGTCCATGGTAGCCCATCAGAATGGAAACAGATATTTAACAGGACGTGCTGCCTTTCTACCCTCTGCTTTTGCCCGTTGGTGATTATTGAGTCCTGTGATAAAGATCCACCTTAAAAGACTGGTGCCTTTTTAACACAGGGTGCCTTTGGCAATCTGGGACTCTAGTGCAATTTGTCCCTGGAATGAATGCAAATTGGGTTTCTAACCTGGCAGAAAACTCCTTGCAAATAAACATCACTGGCTGGCTGCCTTAGGTAAATGTCGTGATTCAATAAGGAGAGGCTCTGTGGTGATTTATGTCCAACAAGAGAAATATAAAAGTTTCATTTGCTTTTTCACCCTTTGTACTCACACCAGGTAATTTAAAAATTATTCCATCATCTCTCTTGCTCTCCAGAGTTTTATTTTCCTTCTCTTTCACATTCTCTCTCTCTCCTTTAAAATGTTACAGTTTTTTTTTGCAAGTTTACACACACTTCTTTCTCAGGAAAGGCTGATCATGGAAAACAGGAGGTTTTGCCTTCAGGGGAAAAAAAAATGAATATGTGTATGGAAACATGTGACTAAACATGTAGGAAATGGAGCTATTGAACGGTGCTGGGAGACTAAGGTAGAGTCCTTTCAACGGGTTGTGCTTTGACTTACCGATCTGTTTCTTTTCTTCTTTGTAGAAGATTTCAAACAAGAAAGTATTCAACAGTGGCTGGACTCTGGACTCTAGTAAGTGTTTCTTTGTGCTTTATGCATTCTCTTTCAAAGATCCATGAAAACGATGTGGGCAACTCTGCCTGGACAAGTAAGAATTTTCATTTTAATTGGGTACTTGAAGAATTACCCTATTCTTGCAAAAGCTAAGTATCAATTTAAAAAGTACAAGATAGAATAGTATTTTAGACCCTGGCTGTTCACTGGCTTCCAAAAGTCCCTCTTAATAAAACTTAACTCTGCATTTGCTCTCATCAGTTTAATGAAAAAGCAATTTAGTATAATTGATTTACACACATTGTTTAACTCACAATACTTTTCTTTCTTTATAGTGTCTCTGTAAATGAAAACTTTCCGCAAGTCATTGACCACACTGGTAAGACAAGAGAACTCAGAAGCGGTTATGCTTTGTGGAGTTGTAGAGGGGATACGTTAAAATGTCCATGTGAATAAATCTTCCTAAAATGAGAATTATCAGAGGCTCCTAGAAAGGCACAAACCTCAAAAACCATGCATCGTAATTCCTTTGCTTGACCTAGAAGCCTGAGATTCAGAAATGATAGGTGTTTACTCAGCAGCAGGTTAGAAGCTGAAACCAGGGGTCAGCCAAATCATCAGACAGCTCAGACTGTGGCAGGAAACTCGCTGGGCTCTATGAAGTCATTGGCAAGGATGTAATTATGGCCATGACATTGTTTCATTTCCCTTGTACTATATTTACTTAGTCTCTATTTTTTATTCTTAAAATTACACGTATATCATCTCTTTCTAATGTTGTATTTGTTCTCAGGAAGAACAAATGCCAGGAACTGATAAGAACATTATAAAAAGAAAAAGAAATGTAATTATAAGTCTCACAGTTTCCATCTTCATTAAACAAAATTCCATATTTTATAGCCTCTAAGACCCCTCAATTATGAAATGTACTTACATTTTAAGTACCACTCAGAAAAAAACCAAACCTATTGACTACAAGACGTACCCTTATTTCATAAATGCTAAGATGTGAATAAAGTATGTTTTAAAATTGATGAAATGCCACTGTGTCTTAAAAAAATGACATAAATTAGGAGTTCAATGATTACAGGGGAAAATTATTAGTGTAAAAGTCACTTTGCTGGTTTTAATTATTTCACTTTCTTCACTGCCATCTTAAATTAAGATTGACCACTGGCTACAAACAAGTTTACATTGGGATTTTTCCCCCCTTTTAAAAAACTAGGTATATCATTAAAATTTCCTTCCTCACCAAACTGCTTTATTACTTTTAAAATTCCACAAACATAGAAATCTCTGATTTTTGCTAAAAATCAAATTTAAGGACATCTCTTTATAATAGTTTGGGCTAAAAAAAAAAAAAAAAAGCAAGACTTTAAGGAATGTACTCAGTACTTTATCCTCATATTTCCTCTTGCCCTGGTCCTGGCCAGAAGGCTGGCACTAGTTTGGGGGCCATCGGTAATTATATTAAAAGCTTTGCTTCCCAGAAATTGAAAATAAATCATGGACCTTCCTTCTCTGAACCCAATCAGTGAACTATAAAAGCACAGACAGGAGGTAAAGACCTGGATGAAGAAAAGGGCTAGCACCATGGCTCTGAGATCAGAAATGTACGGTTTCTGTTTGCCAGGTCCTTCATCTTCAGCAAGATTTTTAATAATAATGGAATAGCTTCTTACGGGTTTAATTGAGCCTTCACTTTTACCAGGCCCTTTCTCATCGATCATATTTTAAGCTCCGTAAAACCTGCGTAGTAGCATGGCTGGTTCTCATTTTTGTTTTGCAGGTGAAGAGTCTGGGGCACCAGGGGTTAAATGCTGTGATTTTTGGTTACAGATGGTTAGAGGCAGGTGGAGGAAATGGAGGCCCAGCCTTCTATTAATAGTAATGCCCACGTGTGCAGCCTCAGCCACGATAAAAGACTCACACTGAGCGTGGGGTAGACAAAAGCCACTAGAAAGGGTGCACACTAGAATAGCGCCAGAAACTGGTGACCTGGCCAGGGTGGCAGGGAGGAAAACCTGAAGAAATGAAAAGGAATTGAAGAGGAAAAAGAAAAGTTGTGATTCCTAGAGAGAAAATCCTGGCAAAACTCAAAATCCTGCTAGGATGTAGAGTACGTTAGTTAGCTAGGGTGGCTATAAAAGGTCACCACAAACATGGTGACTTCTAACAACAGAAACTTACTCTCTCCCAGTTATGGAGTCTGGAAGGCCAAAATCAAGGTGTCAGCAAACCTCATCTCCTTCTGATGGTTCTAGGGAAGAATCCTTCCTTGTCTCTCCCTAGCTTCTGGTAGCTCCTGGTAATGCTGGCTGTTTCTGGCTTGTAGCTGCGTCACTCATTCCAGGGCTCTGTCTCCAAGTGGCCTCATCTTATGTGTCTTCTCCTCTTCTTACAAGGATACCAATCCCTGGATCCAGGACCCACCCTAATCCAACATGATCTCATCTTGACTAATTATAATTGCAATGACCCCATTTCCAAATAAAGACACATTCTGAGCTTCCAGGGAGAAATTAAATTTAGGGACACTAGTGAATTGACTCCAAGTGGAATTCATTCTGAGGGCAATTTCCTTAGTGTTGGCTTCTGAGGCTTTGAACAGTAAGTGGCAACAGGATCCAAGTGTCTGTCCATCTTATAGGTGACCCAGTGGCCCCTACAGAAAGCCTTCTCGTGGGCCTCCCAGCCTTGGCCTGGGCCCACATAATACAGATAAGTAAAATAAGAATTTGGTGGGCGTCTTCCTGATTCCCTGCTGAGTCTTGTGATGGCCAAGGTGGGGCTTGGGCTTTTGTGGCCTTCATGCTCCCTCCTCTGTGGCTACCTAAAGTCTCTTTTTTACTCATCTAGAATCTGATTGGCTCATTTGCACCTTGTTCACCACCATTATGCCAGGTAAATCCCCTAACCCTTAGCACTGCAGCCTCTTCATCAGTATGACTGTGAGGAGAAATTAATGCATATGGAGGATGTCCATGATAGGCATACATTATCTTGTTTACCAGACCATTTTTGAGGTGAATATTATGGTTATTAAATTTTGCAAGGAGGAAAATGAGGCTTATAGAGGCCAAGTAAATTGGCCAAAGTCTCTCATTTAGTAGGTAAGGGAGTTGAGATTTGAAATTACAACGATCTGGCTATACAGCCATGCTGCCTCTCTAGAAAACTAATATAATTTACTATTTATGTTGTGCATGGAAATCCATGGGAGGAAAGCCCTGTGCTGTGGTTTGAGACCTCTAAAACTCATGTTGAAATTTAAACACCAATGTGACAGTATTAAAAAGTGGTACCTTTAGGAAGTAAACAGGCCCTAAAGGCTCTCTGCTCTTATGACTGGATTAATGCCATTATCATGATACTGAGTTAGTTGGGCTCCTGAGAGAGGAGCAAGTTGGAAGCCTGTGTTCTCCCTGTCACATGTGCTTCCATTCCTTTTTGTTTTACCATAGCATGACATGCAAGAAGGCTCTTACCAGATGCAGCCACTTGTTCTTGGACTTCCCAGCCTCCAGAATCATGAGCCAAATAAACTTCTATCGTTTATAAATTATGCAGTATGTGGAATTGTGCTTTAGTTGCAGAAAATGGTCTAAGACACCCTATATCAGCATCCTTGTTGGAAAAGTCAAAGTATGAGTGATGTGGGTGGGTGGCATTTCCCTCTCTAGGGCTTCTGACTCTTCTACACTAGCCCTCTGGGACCACAACAATCCTCTAGAATGTAAAGTTTTTCATCTATGTAACTGATTTTTTTATGTCAATCAAATGCCTATGGAAATGAAAAATGTCCACATCTAGATCTTAAAGTAAAAAAAAAAAAAAAGAAAAGATATGTTAAGCTGATCAAAGGGTACAAACTTATAGTTATGAAAATGAAAATGTTCTAGAGACCTAAAGTACAGCATGGTGAGTATAGCTAAAATAACATAGTATATACTTGAAATTGCCTAAGACAGTAGGTCTTAAGTCTTCTCACCTCAAAAAAAGGGGGGGAGCAGTAACTGTGTGAGGTAATTGATATGTTAATTAGCTTGATTACGATAATCATTTTACAATGTATATATATTTCAAAACAGGTTGTATACTTTGAATACATATAACATTTTATTTGTCAATTATACCTCAGTAAAGATGGGAAAAGACAAATAATTCACCTAGAAAATAAAAATAAATCATTCTCTTACTATTTCAGAAATTTTCAATTATGAGAACTTAAAATCTTAAAAAAATGATATGACTGAGAAATTAATGTCTAACAACTGGAAAGTACTCAGGTTATTGTGCCTTTCTGAGGTTCACTAAGTTTCTGATCTTTATACATTTCTGATCTCCGTACACTGCAGACTCAAAAGTAATAGTAGAATTATATAATTAGTAATTATTATTTATCAAGTGTTTATTATTATTAAATATATTAAAACTGTTGCCAAGTACACCTCAAACAAAATAGCAGGATGATTAACTTTATTATCTATTGAGGAAGCAGGATACTCAGAAAGGTTATAAAATTTGCTTAAAACCACACAGCCAATAAGATGGAGACATGATTTGAATTTAAGTCTGTGTGACTTCAAAGTTCATAATCTTTATACTGAAAAACTGGTCTATATCTGATGACTGTACACTGGTGTAAATTAGCTGCCATTAATTCCACCTCTAACTTTTCCTTACTTTTGTGAGCCAATCTTGGGTGGAAGAGAAAGATGTTCCCTACATGTAAGGTTAATTTCAGGATAATGTTGCACCTGTCTCTTCCTTTTAGAACTATATTTAATTAATAATTTTTCTTTGAACTAAAATCTACTCTATAAACCTCTAGGTTTCATACTCCAAAACTGGCATAAGTTTTGCCATAAGTTTTGCCAATTTTGGAGTATGAAACCTAGAGGTTCATTAAGTAGATTTTAGTTCAAAGAAAAATTATGGATTAAAAATAGCTCTAAAAGGAAGAGAGAGGTACAAAATTATCCTGAAATTAACCTATAAATAACACCAAATAAGAGTTATTTGGAATTTGGCTCAAGTCTCACCAGTCTGTAGATACCAATTAGGTTACAATAAAAGCAGTATCAAATTTGATGGATTATTATTGACCGATCTTGGTGTCACAGGGTTTATTTGCAATATATCCTTTGTAAGTATTTCTGAGAGTCATTAGATCGCTCATCTAGTTTCATAAATGAGTCCCCTTCGACTGTCTCAGCTATTACTCTACACACAGACAAGTCATTTAACACTTTTCAAACATCATATTCTTCTTCTGCTCCTCTGGGCACCACCACCATAGCCTTTGAGTTTTTGTGGTGCTCTGTTTCTTGCAGAATTTGTAGAAGCGCTCGTTTACATTACACTGCATGACTCTATCACCTGAGGTCTTAGGTAGCATTGCTAGTATTCTGTGTTACCCATGACAGAAATCTCTCAGCTTTCCCCTGCAGCCCATATCTCTCCTTGAGCCTTAGATTTAGGATAGAGACTGGAGACTAGAGACTAGGGATCAAACATGTTATCAAATCTATTCCCTGGCCTACAGGAACACAAAATTTCTATCAGATCCCATTTTATTCCTTTCTTTGGTGTATTTAGAAATTATATATTGAAGGCCTTTTACAAATCAGGCTTTCCTTTATGACTGGGGACACCGAAGAAAGTAGGTACAACAATGATAGAGACAATAAGCAAAGAAATCGATGTGTAATGTGCCAGGAACACAGGTGATATGGGAAGTCATCTCAACTAAGGTTACCTTTTAGCAACTATCTGAAAGAACTGAAGGAGTGGGGTATTTATTTTCTGGGAATGAACTGTTTCAGGCAGATGAGATAGCAAAGGTCATGGGGTAGAAGTTTGCCCTCTATATGCAAGGATCCCTGAGAGGCTGAAGTTAAATAGACAAGGATGACAGTAGAGGGCTAATAGTTAAAGAACCACCCAGAAACCAAAAAATTTAGGGTGATGTATTAAAGCATCCCTATAAGTATGTGGTCTTTTGCTCAGTGTGAGAAGGGAATCCTTTAAAATGTTTTATACCAAGAAGCGGTATTATCTTGGTTCCTCTTAAGGAAGAAATTCTGTCTGCCCTTTGAAGAATAGAGTGGATAGGGCTGGAGAGGGTAATAGCAGAAAGCCCAGTTAGGAGGCTGGTAAAATATTTCAGATGAAAGAGGATGGAGACTTAAACCAGTATAGTAGCAGTTGTTGTAGAAAGAAGTGTTGGATTCTGGATATGTTTGAAACGTAGTCATGGCAGGATATGCTGGTAGACTGAATGTTTGATAAGAAAGAAAGAAAAAAATTGAAAATGACTGCAACAAATTTTGCCCAAGTATTTGGGAGGATAGGTGGCCATTTATTGCAATGGATAAAACAATAAAAAGATCAGGCATAGGGGAAGAGATGGTAAATTCAATTTTACTCATGTTACGGTTTAAATTCTTCCTAGATAGCCAAGGAGATGCTTTTGAGTAGAAAGTTGTAAATACACGTCTAGAGTTCAGGAGGAAAGTCTAGGAACAGATATAAACAGTTGGGACTAGTTGACGTGTGCATGCTACTTAAAGCCAGAAGATCAGAGAAGTGAGTCCGAATAAAGAGGAGGCCAGGAAGACCTAAAAAATCAGCAGAGGAAAAGAAGGGGTAGGACATGAGGTACAAAGAGAGCAGAAAGAGAAGAATCTGAAAGGCCAAGGAGTCAGTGTGTTGGGGAGGGAGCGGTCGACCTCCCCAGCTGCTGCTGAGGGGTGCCTATGAGGAGGATTAACAGCAGGCCATCAGCATTGACAAAGGAGGCAACGGGGGACCCTGAGAAGAGCTATTGCAGAGGAATGGTGGGGGAGAGATCCTGATTATATAGCTTTTAAGATGGAAAGGGAGTAGAGAAAGTGGAAACAGAAAATTACTTTGAGGAATTAAGAGGTGAAAGGGAATAGCTAACTGAAATAACAGCTGCTAGAAAAGGGGAGATAACAACATTTTCTCTTTGGGAGATGAGGGCCATTGAAGCACAGTGTGTGGGCTTGTAGCCGTGACTGATAGTTGAGCTGAAGGGAGGTCTGTGGCACCATCCCTGGTCTTCTAGGAGCTATGGGCAGAGTCTGTACACCCCTGTGGGCCTTATCCTCTTAGGGCTTTGATACCTTCACCAATGAAATATTGCTCACCTAAACTTACTTGCTGATAGAAATTACATGGGTTTCTCCCTATAGCTATGACAGAGACCTTCCCTTGTCTCTGTTAAATGGGGTATAATCAGGTTATAGATGTCTTAAATCCTTCTTTCCATATTAATTTCAGCAACTGTAACATTTTGGGCAGTTTCCCTTGCTCCTTGCATGCCAATTCTCATTAAAGCACTTCACAAAGGATAGTTTCTTCTAACACGTATTAGGGCATTTCAGTTGATAGTCTGACAATTTCCTTTTTCAGACTCTCCAAGGCATTATCTGCTCTAGGTCCATGGATGACTTACAGGGAAGATCCTCACAGACATCCTGCAACTTCTTCCCATTTACCTTTCCAAGAATCACCACCCCTGAGTACAGATTAACTCCTTTTATTGGTCACTGACTGTGCAAGTAAAAATGTTAGATTGTCACTTTGGGTGAAGTAAGGATCCACAGACTTTCCTATAACCACAAATACACTAGGACATTCAGAGCCTCTTTGGACTCAATTGTGGGGTCCATGGTCACAGGTGTTAAGGTTGCTCTTATCCAGGCTGCAGACTCATTCTTAATCTCTGATTTCATATTAAAGCTGTATATTAAAATGTCTGGAGAAAGCATCAAGTTCATAGTGCTCATTCTTACCACCAGAGAACAAATTAACATCAGTACTATTGGACTGGATATGCATTGTCATTATAATGCAAGGATTACATTAATAATGTGAGGCTCGGTGCCTGTAGCTCAAGCGGCTAAGGCGCCAGCCATATACACCAGAGCTGGCGGGTTCAAATCCAGCCTGAGTCTACAGAACAACAATGACAACTACATCCAAAAAAAAAAAAAATAGCCAGGCATGATGGCAGGTGCTTATAGTCCCAGCTACTTGGGAGACTGAGGCAAGAGAATCGCTTAAGTCTAGGGGTTGGAGGTTGCTGTGAGTTGTGGGGCGACAGCTTGAGGCTCTGTCTCGAAAAAAAAATGAGAGAGCACTGTCATCATAATGTAAGGATAAGATACATACAATGAAGGGCAGTGCCTATGGCTCAGTAGGTAGGGTGCCAGCCCTATATACCCAGGGTGGCATGTTTGAACCCCACCCAGGCCAAACTGCAACAAAAAATAGCCAGGTGTTGTGGCAGGCACCTGTGGTCCCAGCTACTTGGGAGGATGAGGCAACAGAATCGCAGACGCCACGACACTCTACTGAGGGTGATACAGTAAGACTCTGTCTCAAAAAAAAAAAAAACACGATGAATGCACACTTTACTCATAGGCTCATATAATTGGCATTTGTTTAACAACGCATCTAAGTGTAACTATGAGTGAAAAGAAATAAGAAGTAACTCCACAGTAAAAAGACAGCTTCTGTCAAAGATGTTTGATTCCAGTTACTACTTAAGGGGTGGCTAATTCATTGGCCTTCTTTACATTTCTTCTCCAATCCAGAGAGACATCCCAAAACAGCAAACTTATTTCTTTCCAGTAGGACTTGGTTACATGATAAGAGTTTAGAAAATCAAAAGCTAACTTTTGTGGAGAAGGTCACAAAAGAGAATGTCAGTGTAAATCCTATTAAATATGATAGGGGTTCCCTTGTCACTTGTCAAATGAAAGCATTCCGAGCAAAGAACTGTTCTAGGTGAAGGGTACAAAGATTTAAAATATATAACTTTTGATCTCAAGAATGTCGCTCTGATATGTTCAGGATCACCACAATTCAAATGTAACCTATACAACTTTCCTACAAGACCTTCTGATCTGTCCCTTCTCATTAAATTCTTAGTTTTTTACCTTTCTTCATAGAATTTCTCCTGTCTTAATATTTCCTATTCTATTCATCCCTTGCCCTCCTTTTGAGGCCTAATCCAAGTCTCATATCCTTTATCAGACCCTTTCTGATTTTCGTACTGAGATTCAATCTCTCTTCTGAACACCAGTGACATCCATTTGGGGTCACACCAAGTTGTGGTCAACTTGGCCACTGCTGCCTCAAATTATTAGAGACATGATTTGTCTCATTGACAAAATGGGAAATGCCCCTGGGGCAAGTATCATCTCTAAAATATCTGATTTCCCCAAACGTGATAAACAAAAAAATTTCAATAAAACATCATACAGATGATATTTTCAGATTGGGAAATCTTCTCAAAAGAGGTGAGACTTGAGCTGGTCAAAGAAAGAGGGATATGGTTTTGAAAACACAGAGGCAAGAAAAATTAATTTTTTAATAAAAAATTAAGGAAGCAATAAAAGTTTGAATGAAGTCTCAGAACTGAGAAGAAAACTAAATGTGCTCAAGAAAGCATAGGGAAGGTAATCAGACTAGAAAAATGGTTTCATGCTAGGGAACAACGGTGGAAATTTTTCTGTTAAATGGGGTGTGATCAGATTATAGGTGTCTTAAAATCCAGAAAGAGGAAATCACACTGGAAGTCCAAGGATGAATTGGCACAGAAGTGTCATCTCAGGTTCTCGTTCTACTGGATAGGTGGCTGTAACTGGGTCTGGGATGAGCAGAATTTTGACACCATATTTTTTTTCACCTAAAAAGAAAATCAAGAATAATTTATGAAATCATTAGTGATAACTCTTGTATGGGCACTGTTGGGGAATTGAAGCACGAGTGTTACCCATTTGCCAGCTCTATTGTTGTGAGTTCTGAACTCACTACAATGCAAAGAGAAGTGACAGATTTGGTGTTATCCTGACAATGGGAGAGGGTGTGCACACTGGGAGGAAGTTCATAACAGAACTCAGGCTTAAGGTGAAAGAATTTACACTGAGGGTCAGCATGGTGTGTGGACGAAGAGTCAACAGCCTCTGGAAAATAAGCAGATACATGGGAGAAAAAAGAGCAAAGCATTCCAAGTGGCTTTCAGCTTTTGAGCACGAATGTCAGGTGGAATGTAAGGGTATTTTTTTTTACAAATACGAATATGGGTTAATAATTTGCCAAATAAGACAAACAAACAATGTTGACTGCTTCTACTAAGTGTCCTGGTCATGCAGGAGTTAAATATATGGAAAGCTGCAGAATGCTATTATTTTTGAGTCTTGCAAAAATGAAATTTGATTAGTCTATTGGACGATATTCCAAAGAACCAAATGTCTTCCATGAATCAGTCAGAAATGCTTAGGAAAACCAAAATAAAAAATGCTTTCTAAGCCAATAAAGGTGCTAATTAGTGCCTTCTGCATATCTAACTACATCTTCCCCAGTAATACATTTTGCAGGGTTAAGTGTGGTGTCTGCTGCTTCAGATGGCAGAAGTCCACCAAACAGTAGGGAGGGTGGCTAGAGACTCAAGTATCTAAAAGGGAATCAGAACTGGCATTTTAACCCGTGGAATGGGATGCATTGAATAGAACAGGGAAAGTTTTTTTCTCACACTTTAATTTTCCTCCATATCAACTCTAGGAAACTTGGGGATAGTAGGACTTAATTTTTTTTTTAATCTCTCTCCTTCCCCAAATGCTTTTAGAGAGTAAAATCTAATTTTAAAAACCTAACAATGGTATAATGGAGGGGGAAAAATGAAGGAAATATTAGGACCAGCCCGTAGAGAAGTGAGTGTGGAATTGAGGAAGACCTCTGAGCAGAGCTCTGTGCAGGGAATCAGGTACACATGTGAGGACCCACCTTTCCCTGGGACAGCCTCACACCTGGTGTCTGCAGAGACGTGGGAGGAATCTGGGTACAGGAGCAGTTTGTCCATTGGCCGTGGCCTTGCCTGGGTGTGAGATTCTAGCTCTGATTAGAGGCAGGAGACTCACATGTTTCTGGGAGCAAGGCAGGTGATGGCTAATGAAGGAATCAGCCGGAAGGGACGGCAGAGCATTAAAGAGGACGTTGCCTTCACAGACCACTGCCCTGAAGACACCTGGGCCAGTGCTGCCGGCTCATCCAAGTTTTAGGGAAAGTTTAGATATTGCAATCCCTGCAAGAACTGGCACACTGTGGGCCACCAGCTTACACCTCCTTATTGGAAACAGGAAAGGGAAGCAGCACCCCAACCCTGACAAACCCGTCCTAAGGCCATGGGAACTTGACCTCACACATTAGCAAAATGGAAAACCAAAGCAGAGCGACCCTCCAACAGGAAAGGAATAATGTACTACTTCACCAGCTGCCCTGTGCAAGACTCTTCATTGCCTGAGTCCAAATTGTTGGAAAGGCCAGTGGCTGCTTCCGCAGTGATCAGGCAGCAAACACAGAGTAACACTGTCAAAATGCCACTCGGTCTCCCGGGACCAAGAGGGCTAGAATGTAAGGTGGAAATCAAGCAGTAAACCTAATTAATTTTTAATAATTTTGTCACAATTTTTAAAATGAGGCTATCTTGTGAGTTTAAAAAAATCATATCAGCTTTGTTTGGCTTGGTTTTCTCCAAAATCTAAGCTCAGCAGCAGAGAAGGCTATTATGTCTGAATATATTGGCTGTGGATCGACATTTGTGTCATTTTCATCAAGATGAAGAAGAAAAAGTACAGGCATCTGGGAAAGAATGTAAATGCTATATTTGTACATCAAGGAGGATGGGCTTCAGGTGGGGGGAGCCCCCTAATGGTCAGTAATGGCTGACCTCCCAGGGTGCTGGCTGTGTGGGGAAAGTGAGAGGCCCGTTGCACAGCTGGTTCTGAAGCTGTGTAAGGCTTTTGTGTGTGTTGTCCACTTATACATCCCTAGGAAAACATGTTACTTTAGGAATTTCTTTTTCTCTTGGAGGGGACCCTTGGTTTCCTGGCATCCAGATTGTTACTGAACAACAGCAGACAGAGGGGTGTGGTCCCTGGAGTGTAGCTACTAGATCTGTGTGGGCACTAGAATTCCATGAAGAAGCCCCCCCTGGATGAAGACTCCAAATTCTAGATAACTTTATTTTCTTTTCTCTTTTCTTTTCTTTCTTTCTTTGTTTTTTTTTTTTAGATAGAGCCTCACTGTAGCACTCAGGCTAAGGTGCCATGGCCTCAGCCTAACTCACAGCAATCTCATACTCCTACTGCCTCAGCCTCCTGAATAGCTGGGACTATAGAACCCTGCCACAAGCCTGGCAATTTTTCTATTTTTAGTAGCGACAGGGTCTTGCTCTGGCTCAGGCTGGTCTAGAACTCCTGACCTCAAGTGATCATCCCATCTCAGCCCCCCAGAGCACTAGAATTACAGGCATGAGCCACCCCACCTGGGTGTAGATGATTTTCTACAAGGACAGGGTGTTTGAGAACTCAGCAAGCCTGAGCTAACTCTTGTCATCAATGTCTAAAAATGGATTATTTCTGCTCAGATGGTTTGAACAATTCACAGTGGCTACAATAGCAGATCCCTGGCCTGGATGTACACATTTATTCACACATCCAGGAAATCCAGGGCAATAGCAGGCAGGCAAACAGAAAAGACCAAAGTGGTGCAAGAGCATCAGTACTAGCAGAATGTGCCACCACATGTCCTAGGACTATAGAATGTTTTAGGAGGCAATAACTGCTCAGAAATGTTCCAGAATTATCTAGATAAGATAAACCAGGCACAAATGAAGTCTTGCTTTGTGAGTTGCATGCAACATAGTGCATAGAAATGGGAGAAATAAAAAAAAATACTTAAAATTATAAATATTAATTTTATCTTCATTTGGGCAACTTATTTAATTCATCATGGTATCAAGTTATTACATGACTACCTAAAAATTATACTGTGCTTGCATCTATGATATGTTTAATAAGGTAGCAAATAGGCTTTCACTTCTGTGACAATTTCAATCAATTGCCAGTGACGTTACAAGTTTGAGAAGCTCTGAGATTGATTTGTATTCCCTGAGCAAGAGTGCAGCAATGAATTAGCCATGCCTGCTTACTAAGGGTCTTGTGTGTTGAATAATTGACAGTTTTCAAGGTCTGGATCCTGAAGATGCCTCCTAGGGTGAAGGAATAGCTAAAGGGAAGAACACTCCATGCAGAACAGCTCTCTTTTTATCTATTTAAATTAGTAGAATTTTGTAAAAGATTTCATATGATACTGGAACTCCTCTGATATTCCATTTTTGGTAGTGACTCCCTGGAATGTTTTATGAAGTAGTTATATATTCACTTCATGTTAGCAGCTTCTCAATTTTAGATACATACCCATGCTTATTCTGTTCTTCTCAAAAACCCACTCATGAAGTGTTTTATAAACAAAGGATGGTCAGTAATTTAATCTTTTGTGATAATTCTAATCAGTTAGTGGTGACTTTCCTGAAGAAGTGACAGGAAAGTGATGCAATTGATTAGAAAAGATTAATGATGTCTGCAATGACAGGCATAGCACGGAGGCCATATATATTTCCACTCTGTATTTAAACTTCAAAAATAGATTTAGATTTCTTATCCTATCTGTCTCTTGTGCTGACAGAGTTCCAATTATTTTGTAGGGCAAAGACATTTACTGTATCTATTCTCTCACTACCTCTTTAAAGTGGAGTCATGTATTCTAGATTCAGAGTTAGCTAAGGATATGCCATTCATTCACACCACCCTAACACATCTCAAGTCTCTAGATTTCTAGCTAGTCTTATTTCTTTCTGTTTTGTTTTTCTTTCTTCCTTTCTTTCTTTTTTTTTTTTTTTTTTTTTGGCTTTAGGTAAGGTCACTTTAAATTTTTTTCTGAAAACCATGGGTACATATATTCCTATCTCCATTTCCAAAATTTGGCACTTAGAGACAAATTCGCAGATGCCTTGAGATCTCTTCATAGGCTCTGTACAGAGATAAGAACCCTGGCCCTTTATTATTTTCAGCATTCTTTCATATATTTAAATCACTCAGGTTCATTTTTCCAAAATTCCTTCCAACCTGTATTGTATTTCTTATGGTAAAAACTTTATGTTCTCATGGTTGTACAGGGCAGCAACACTTCCAGTTTTATACATGTCACACATTGGCACCCAGAAGAGCCACAGGTGAGAGGCAATGAGAAGACTGGTGAAACTTCTGAGGAAGTTGCCTGTATTCTGAACATTCTGTAGGTCTTAGCCACGTGTTTTATTTTAATACATGATCCTATTATTGCAATGGCCTCTGAATCGGCCTCAAGGATAACTAATATTTATTTCCTCCATTCTGTGCTTAGTGCCACTATCAGCCATTCAGATGCCTTCAGCATCATCTTTCTCTCATTTACTTGTTTGCTCAAAAACTTTCATGGATCTCCCTGTTCTAACACTTACATACAAACTCTTCCTTCTAGCTTTAAAATAAGCTATAGGCTGTTTGGTTGATAGTGTGGTGTGACAGAAAAGTGATAAATTAAAATAAATTGTAGCATCTTGCTGGCCACGAGAAACTAATGTCTCTGAGCCTCAATTTCCTCTATATTTAGTGGAGATTAATAATACCTATCTCATGGATTTACTGTGAGAATCAGAAGAGATTGTGCATGTACCATGCCGAGCATGTTATCTTGAACAAAGTTTGTTCTAAATAAATAGTAACTATTATTGCTATAATCAATAATAGAAGACTAATAAATTCCTACATATATGTCTTTTGGCTGTATGATCATGGGCTCATTACTAAACTCCTTACAGAAATTTAGGAACAATGAGGATAAGTTCTAATTATAACACTATTGGAAGAATTAGATGATACAAATGACTGGGCAATGTTCAATAAATGCTAGGTCCTTCTTATATTCTTTTGCTTAACCCTCCCCTACTTCCTCAGCATTGTGTAATGGAAGAAAGCTTCCCAAAGTGCCCCATGAGCTAATCACACTCCCCTAGCACTATGATCTGCACTTTCTATAGATAACATTTTTCTCTTCCTCAAGGGCAGTGCCTCTTTTCCTTCTATCAAATTCTCCCCATTATTAAAAATCCAGAACAAATACCACTTCTTGCCACTGACTTCCCTCTTCTTTGAGCAAGTACATTTCTTCAAGCGCTTGTCGCATAATTGTCCATTAATTGTATTCTGTCTTGTCCACCACAGAGACACGTTGTAGTTCATACCAATACAACTTTGGATATAGAATCAATTCTACATTGGTTGGATTGGGGACGAGAAGATTTTCCACAGGATAAAAGAAAATTAAGTTCACCTCCACCCTTTTGCTTGTTTATGTTGTAGTTTCTTTGCATGAACAAGGAACGGTTCAAATGACTGTGAAAGACTACATGAGGTAGGTAGCACAATGATTGTGACTTACCTGCAATATTTTAAAGCCCCATCTTTGATAAATGCAATGCAAGTGAGGAAGTTTCTTAATAATTCCACGGATTTGGGGGTCTTGCGAAAGGTCAGTAATTTGTCCCCAGTGTCTAGAACACTTTCAGTAGCTTTAAGAGCACTGGAAGTATCTTAAATGTCAAAAAGGGGTAAGTAGATTAAATCAAAAAATGCTGACTTCAATGGAAATTTAATTGGAATCTATGCATGAATGACATTCTGCTATGGTGCAGTTGTTCCTAAGGACATGTTCATAAAAGAGTTACATTTTCACTTTGTCAATGTTATTATTCATCATTCTATTTACTGGACAACAATAAATACAATTTCCAATGTTAGGCAGAAAGCAGTGAGAGTATCCTGGTGCAAAAAGAGGTCTGGTCTCAAAGTATGGTGTTCAAAATAGCAGCATCTGAGAGCTTAACAAGAATGCGAATTCCTAAGCCCCACCCCATATCTCCTTAACCAGGAAATCTGAAGGGAGCATCCAGAAATCTGTATCTTTACCATTCTGTCAGATGAATTTGAGACACACTGGAATAGACTACAAGCTCCTTGGGCTCAGGAGCTCTGCTTCTCGTGCTTTCTTCACATTTGCATTTTCAGGATAATTCCAAGTAGTTGAAAACAAAATAGGCAGTTCTGCAACCCTACTACCCCTCCCAATCCACACTGAATATGGTATTTGTCAGTGTTTTCCCCTCACAGGACTGTTGATTCTACTATTAGAATCATGGAGCTAAAAGGAACCACAGAAATCTCTTGAGCAACCCTCATTTTATCAAAGAGAAAAACAAGAGCCAGTTTCAATGATCAGCTTGTGCCCATATGGTTGATAGAAAAGGGACTACACTGGATTCTTCTGGATCCCAGGCCAGGCCTGCTTCTAGGTGGCTCTGCTGAACATTACAAAATAAAATGCAACCCTCAATTCCAAAATGAAAAATAAATTCTGGCAGACCTAATAAAAACTGAAGTGAGACAATAAGTGAAAGGGAGTCTTTCTGCCTCTCCTCAAGACTCCCAGCAAACCCAACTGTCTGTTGAAAGCAGAGTTTTTATAATCCAGAAACCCACACATTCTCAGCCTTAATGAAAGGAAGTAGTTAAACAAAGAAGAGTCAGGGCTTAGCCATCACTTGAATAGGGATAAAACTAAGACAATTGAGCCACCCAAGGAGGATAACTTGGTCACCTTGGGAATGTTGATGTTTGCATTATACTCTGATGAACTGTAATTTTGTGCCAACTAGCTATTACATTTAATGGGGCTAGATGTGACCCAAGGTAGAACTGAGCTATGGATGAGAGAATGAAGAAGAAACTGACCTATACTGTAACATGTTCTATTGTCTTTGAAAGAGCTTTCAAATGTCTTACAATGCAGGCCTGTTGGATAGAGTGACTTGTTTTTCCAGCAGTAAAGGAGTTTGTTACCATTGCATATGGATGGCCACAGGAGCCCTGGAGATGGCACTTAGAGACTGTTAGCCATGCAGCATGAAATCCTTCCCTACTACCAGACTTAACGTGGAGTCGCTTCAGTGGCTGCTCACTGTGCCTCTTTCATCATGCAATTTTAACTACTTGCCGAAAGTTGGTGCCCAGTGAAGCTGTGTTCCTGAAAGGTTCCCCAATGATTTGCCATCTGTCAAAAGTGAGACACTCTGCCACCTTTATAATGAACACTAGCAGGCACCTAACACTTAAATTCTCACATCGTCTGTAACACAGTGCTCAGGAAAAGGGGGCGCAGCTCCTCCCTCCAAGCTCTCTCTTCTTCAAAGGTGTGGCTATTTGGAGATTATTATAATAGAAACTAAGAGGAAATGCAAATGTTTCTCTGGAAGGAAGAGCTTTGCAATGACCTCCCAAGGGACCATCTAAATCAACACATCTCATTGTTGGTATTTTCTCCACTGTAGATCTTTGCATCAGTTTTCAGAAACTCCCACCCTATCCAGAGGGACCAGTTTCAACTCTTGCCATTCTACTGCAAGTATGCCACAAAGGTATGTAATTTCTAGGCACTTCACATCCTGAGAAATCCTTCTGTGCAACAATAGATTTCATGAAATTATAAATAGGCACTTGGTGAATGAATGGATGAAAGAATGAATAAAAGATTTCCAAACTCCAACTTGCCGGAACATTATTAAAGAGTTAGTAAAATTGGAAACAGGCTAAATATCTGTCAATGGAAAAATGGCCAAATAAATTATTGGCCCATTCATTTTATGGAATTTTACATAGCAATAAAATTATACAGAGATATGCATAACAGCTTAGAAAGCTCTTCAAGTCATATTTTTAAGGGGAAAACGCAAGATGCACAAAGATCCATAGATTATGTTGCTATATATAAAGCAAACAAGTAAAAACCATAAAGTATATATATGCGACTACACTGAAAAATATCGGGAAAGATACACATAGATTTAACAGGAAGGGGATTGAGATTGGCGAGAGTAATGACAAAAGGGAGAGAGAGCCTTTTGTCTCGTAATTGTTTGCAAAGTCAGTGTATTTTGTGTATTTTGCAAAGTCAGTGTATTTTTTTTTGAAAAATTCAAAATGAATTAAAAGGTTAATGGTATTTTCATATCATATGAAAATAATTTAAGATGTATCAACTGATAATTATATTCTTGGTCATGAGACTGAAGCCTTTGGAAAGGAGGAACTTTGTGCCATAAGTATCTAACGTAGAACCTTAGGACATGACAGATATTCAATAAGAATAAGAATTTGTATAAATGGGTAGGATAAACATTTGTACAATGAGGTCAATATGCTCATAATAACATTAAATATTTTGTACATGATTTAGAGTTTTTTTCTTCCTTGACTCTCACATATTAAGGTGTCAGTGTAATCAAGTGATTGGTATTCCTGTTTCTCCAGTTCATTCCAGAGATTAAGATACTCAAAACAAGCCATCTCCACTTCACATTATGAGTATTAGTGTGTCTAAATCTATTGCCGGGTATGGTGAGCAGTTAATAGTAAGCTAATTGTATATTTCAACATTGCTAAAGAATAGATTTCTTACATTCTCATCACAAATGTAAGTTGGTGAGGAGGTGGATATGACTGAATCTTTCTACAATGTATATGTAGATCAAAACAACACACTGTACCCCATAAGTATACATACTTATTATTTGTCAATTAAAAATAGATTTATTTTTAAAAAAGAAAAAATCTGAACATGATCCTGATGGTGTCTGGTCAGTGGGGCTGCTCAATGAGACTATTGGCAGCAGTTACTAAATGTGTGAAGGGTTAAATAAATGAATTATAATTAATTCAATTAGAATGATGAAGTCACCAAAGTAAAATTCTCTAAATCATCTCAAAAATGCTCATTAGTATTTAATGTAAAGTAAAAGTAAAGCGAAACATCAACAAAAGAACTCAGCAAATCTTGTTGAAAGTTCCGATTCCCCCAGAATCCATGAAATGGTCCATAGTATGGTACCCCAGGAGAAATTTAGAAGGGAGTTGATATACAAAAAATAGAAAATCCAGATAATTGGCATTTATCATCATAAGTGCCAAAATGAACTAGAATATCTTGATGAAAGCATTTTTTCATTTCTTAGCTGAGTCAAAAAAAAATCTAGAAAACACAGCATATTTTAATCCTACCTAGAGACTTAAAATCATTGTTTGTAAACATCCATCCTTATTGTCTGTATTTAATGGTATCTTGGATAGATTTGTGTAGTTGAGGATACCCCAGACTGATACTCTTTAAAAATATTCTTCTCTGAGTCTCATTCAGTTTCCTTTCTTGCTTTTATTGCCCAATTCTTTGTGGTTGGCAGTGTGCTGCCTCTGTCTGGTGCTGTCCCATTGTCTTCCCATGCTATCTAACTTGTTACATTTGCCTATTGTGAAATGGAAAGTCAGTTAAATAAACTTACAGTATTGTTTCTGAGTAGGAGTGCTGGGTTGTCCTTTAGGAACATAAATATGAGTGAGCTTTATTATCATAAATGAACCATAATCTTCTTAGTGGGTTCCTCTTTTGCTTAATATCTGGGAAATTGGGTGGGTGAGGTGACTAGAAAAAAATAGCTTTGGGTTGTTAGGTGTTACTAGATAAAGAGATTCATGTTTTTATCACAGCATTCCTGAATGGCTGGACTTTTGGGAAAATGATCCAGTGGAAGTTCTCCTGGCTCTGGGGTTTGGTGCTGATGAGCCAGACATCTGCACACAGATTCCAGACAGATTCCTGGGTTGTGTCTCAGCCGCCAGAGGAATCAACATTCATGTTTTTCTTGAAGCTCAAAAGCAGCGAATGGACATTGAGAACTCTAACTTGTATGGTAAGTGGGTAAGTAAGGACCAGGTGGTGGGCACATCTCAGCAATGACAGTGACTGATTATGTGGGGCATGGCAATAGAGGGGATGGGTCAGGAGATGGTGTGTGGTAGCATTCAAACTTGCTAGGGCAATGACTTAAAACAGAAAAGTTTTAGTTCTTGACCACTCTGAAGTCTGACGAGGGTTGTTTATATGTTTGAAAGAAGGGCATATCTGATGGTGTGTATGTTTGGAAGACGGGGATAGCTGTTGATGTGTATGTTTGGAAGAAGGGCATATCTGATGGCGTGTATGTTTGGAAGAAGGGCATATCTGATGGCGTGTATGTTTGGAAGAAGGGCATATCTGA
>NW_003852423.1:13436870-13437153 GCF_000181295.1 Otolemur garnettii
GTGTATGTTTGGAAGAAGGGCATATCTGATGGTGTGTATGTTTGGAAGAAGGGCATATCTGATGGTGTGTATGTTTGGAAGAAGGGCATATCTGATGGTGTGTATGTTTGGAAGAAGGGAATATCTGATGGTGTGTATGTTAGGAAGAAGGGAATATCTGATGGTGTGTATGTTTG
Source organism: Otolemur garnettii (assembly GCF_000181295.1). Lineage (NCBI taxonomy): Eukaryota > Metazoa > Chordata > Mammalia > Primates > Galagidae > Otolemur > Otolemur garnettii. The sequence goes on from NW_003852423.1 coordinate 13,437,047, forward strand.
GAAGAAGGGCACATCCGATGGTGTGTATGTTAGGAAGAAGGGCATATCTGATGGTGTGTATGTTAGGAAGAAGGGCATATCCGATGGTGTGTATGTTAGGAAGAAGG
>NW_003852423.1:13437758-13466903 GCF_000181295.1 Otolemur garnettii
CCACACTGTACCCCAGAAGTGCATTAATGTACATAGTTACCGTTCAATAAAAAAAAGAAAAAAATAAAAATTAAAATTAAAAAAAAAAAATAAATGGATGGTTAGGAACATAAAAAAAAAAAAAAAAAGAAGAGCATATCTGATGGTGTGTATTTTTGGAAGAAGAGAGTATCTGACAGTGTGTATGTTAGGAAGAAGGGCATATCTGATGGTCTGTATGTTTGGAAGAAGAGTATATCTGATTGTGTGTATATTTGGGTTCGGGCATATCTATTGGTGTGTATGTTTGGAAGAAGGGCATATCTGATGGTGTGTATGTTAGGAAGAAGGGCATATATGATGGTGTGTATGTTTGGAAGAAGGGCATATCTGCTCCATGTCACCTTCACTCAGACCTGGCCCCTAATCTGGAGGCTTCACTAGTTGCAAGAGCAGAGAAAGGGTGGAAAGGGTGGAAATGGAGAATTATACTTGGGTCTCAGATCCTCTGTTCATACACACCTCATGTCTGTTCAGTCTTAATTGGTCAAAATAAGTCACATGGCTACTTTTAACTCCAAGGGGCAGGAACGTGCAATCCTACTTTGTGCCCTTAAGGATAAAAACTGGCAATACTCGTGACAGCACTCATGTGTAACATAGCCACACACCCAAGAGGCAGCGCAACCAAGATTTGGCAAGGTTTATCACAAGTCATTGGGTGAGACCCTCATTTCCTCAACTATGAGGCTTAGAACATTATAGTTTATACCTTGAGATGGTAATTATTAATCTGTCATGCCTCTAGATTGGCAGAATAACCCACCGAAACCTTACAGCGATCATTCATGCTGCTGTATTTCCCCAGCTGGTGGTCAATCAATATTTTTCTCTAGGACACTATAAGGATGTTCTTGGGCTGTGTGTACCATGCTCAAATAATTTGGGAGAAAGATGCCTTTCAGTTCAACAGGTTACATACTGTGGGGTTTATTTAATATGCCGAGGTGCACCTTCAGTTTTGTAGAGGAAATGCAGGGCAGAATTTCAAAACCATTTACATACAGAAAGCCTCTTGGAGAAGCACTGAAGAACATCTCCATAAAATAGAGTCTGAAGAATTCCAGATGGGAAAAATGACAAAATTCTGTTCCTGAAATAAATTATTTTAAATAAATAAATTCACTGAAAGGAAAGAAAAGTGAGACAGTGTTTTTCTCAATCAGTTATGTGGAATGGAGACATCACTTGGACTTCTCACTTTAGTTCCTGTTTCTCTTGTTTTCATGTGTGTGAAATGAATATTTAAAGAAGAGTATATAAACCTGAAGGTGTTGCAATGTAAGGTTTCTTCACTTTCCAGGAACAATTCTTGTCATTCTTTATTATCTCCTTTTCCAAGCAGCACAGAGATACAAGTCCTTTGATTAATTCTTTATTTATTATTGAATAACACCAATATTTGAGTAATCTTTGAGCTAATCTATGACGTAAACGTTTTACAAATGAAATTGACACATGAATTATAGAGGAACTTGGATTTGGCCCCCATTCTGTGATCCCTGGTCTACTCTTGTTTCTACTACTTAACACTTTTGATTCAAGAAAACTGAGAAGGTCATATGTAAAACAAGCAATAATAAAACTAGCTGGCTGTTCAAATGATAGAATGAAAAATTATGTCTCATTTGAAGTCAATACAGAAGGTTTAAACTTGGGGAATGAGAATCAATTAGTCCATTTTTCAATCTACCCAAAGGCAAAAATAAAAGAAAACACTCATCCAATACTTTTTAGACTATTGTGTTCCCTGAATTGACTTAACCAATTAAATTGATAGGTTTTGTCTTACTCTAAATATAAAAACCTGCTATGGATGGATGTAAGGCAACCATAAAGGCTGAGTTATGATTCAATTATACCCTCTGGCTCACAAAAGAAATTTAGTTTCAACTACAGCTTAACTTAGGGGGAAAATGTAATCAGAATTATTCTAAACCATACAGAACATGAGAGTTCCTATAGGTCTTTAAAACTATTACAGTCCTCGTGAGAAATCCATCACATTTTTTTTGGAGCAGAGGATGATTAGTGAATATCTTCTTCTGCTTTCAGATGAAAGAAACAAGTGAGCATAAGGACGTATTCATGGGAGTCAGTAGCATTGCTGTGATGGTATAAACAACACAATAGAGGTCAACATCCTTGCCCACCCTTGTGGTCCTTGAACAGTGATGAGTTATGCAACCCCCCATGCTATCACTGGGGTTGAAAGAAGACCATATTTTATTTTTATTATCATGATCTTATTATCTAAGATACCAAAAATATTTTTCACTATTTTTTTTCAAATTGGCAGTGTGTTCCCAAACTAGCCCTTGCTGTATTAGGTCTCTTCCATATGCTGATTAAGTCTATATATTTGTATATAGCCTCAATGATTTGAGGCCAGATTATCCAGAATGGCTTACAAGTTGAGAAGCTGGTTTGTTTTGAAGAGCCAATGAGTTTTCACATTAATGACTATCTTCTTCAGAAAGACTGAGACCAATGTATCTCCTTCCTGAGTCCTGCACATTTTTTAATCATTATTTTAACAACTGATACTTAGCAACTGATAGCATTGTATTTTTACAGCATTGTACTTTTACAACTTTGCCTTGATGCTCACAACCGATGTGAAAGATACATCAGTTAGGTATGATTCCCTAGATGGAGAAACTGTCTATTTACTCTGTGCCTGACACAGAACTCAGCACTACATATGTAGTTATTTTATTTACTCCAAGGTCAAACTTCCAGTGATTGTTTGACCTGGGATTTGGATCCAGGGTTTCTGACTCCATATACCATGATCTTTCTGTTATAGCCCACCCAGGTTTATTCCCTACTGCTCAGAAGGAAGCCAATACACTGAGATGGCAGGGCTTACAGCAGAGGAAAACTTGAATATCACAGGTACCATGTAAAGTGATGGAAGGCATTTCTCAAATCCATCTGCCCAAGAATTTGGGAGAAAGGGTTTTTAAAGATAGTTTGTTGGGCAAAGGGCTAGAGAATTGGGTCTGCTGATTGGTGGGGGATGAGCTCATATGTTTGGGAAGCAGAGGTTATCTTCTCAGCTGGGACATTTCCTGGGTAGAGGGTCTAAAGGCTGTTGGATTCATTCTTACTTTTATCCACAGATCCTGTTGGCTTCAATGGGCCACCCCCTCCCCCCACCATGCAGTGTCTGAAAAATACTTCAAAGACCAGTCTTAGGTTTTATAATGGTAATGTTACCTCGAGAAGGACAGACCTTGGGCTTCAGGGCAGGGATATTATCTATGGAAACACAGATCTTTGGGCTTTACAATGGCAATATTATCTATAGAGGTAGTGGGGCAGTCACAAATTTTGTGCCTATTTGGCAAGATAGTGCCAAAAGTACTCAGTTACAGCAGTAAAGAAGTTAGGGAACAACGGCCAGCTAACTTCTGCTAAATTTATACTTTTAAAAAATCAGACTGCAATTACTATTTACACCTTCTGGGTCTACTACATAAGGTTTCATTTCCACACTTTCAAGTGGCAGTATAGATAAAGTTGATGGAGGTGATGATGGGACATCCAGCACATAAAGTGGTGAAGAGTATGCAGGTTGCTATTGATAGAGCTGGCTTCATCCTTTGACATTTAGTTTATTACACATCAGCATATAGATTTACCACGTGTACATTTTGTAATGGTCAACATATAAAAGCTATAGGCATACAAATCTATATACTTAGGTATAGTCAACTAAATCTAAAAGCTATTCACCGTCCCCATAACATAGTGATGCTTCATTCTATAGGGCAATCATCTCTGTAATAGCATTGACATATACTGAAAAAAACATGACTTTTAAGAGATTAATGTCCTTTCCAGTATGAAAATCATATGTTATTCAACTCTTCAGTTTTTACCACACTGATGCGGTGTCATCAAAAATGCCTAGTCTAAAAATTTTGTTTCTTGTGTTGTTCAGGCCGTTTCCGACAGCTGGAAATCCTGGACCATGTGACCAGTGCCTTCTCGTCTTTGTTAGGTGATATTGGCATCCTACAAAACAAAGGTGATGAGAAAGCTGAAGGAGAGAGTACACAGAGAACCCCAGTGAATGGGGACAGAGAGCATCGGAGAAGAATGGGCAGACTTTTAAGGAGAGCCTCGAAACAAAACAGAAGAGATAATAACCCGAAAATGTCTGAGTCTTTCAAGATGAAGGACAAATTTTTTATCTCCTCTGAGAGACCAGGGGAGTGTGGAGGAGAGTTACCAGCAGCCTCAATCAACCACAACCAAAATCATTTGTCTCCTCCAGCAGAGCAGCTGTCTCTCCAAGCCTGTGATGGCTTGATACCTTTGCATCTTCCCTCGGCCCTTCTGGGCAGGCAGTGGCCTTGCCCTTCCCTGGTGGCCAAGCAGACTCCTTCCTGTGTCTCTGAGGGGTTGGTCAAGGACAGAACTTGGAAGGAGAACTCAGTTCAGACTAAAAAGCTCAGGAACTTGTCTCATCTTGTGGGTAAAGGACCAAACTCCTTTGAAATGGAAGAGGTCAGTGTTACACAAACATGCTTCATCTCCCCAGGGAAATAACCCACAAGATGGGGTTATAACCCACAGCACCCACCTTATATAACCCACACCACAGCACCCCTTGCCTTCCAGTCCTCTGTTAGTCCTTCCAGCTCTCTCTCACTCAGCATTACTTACATCTTATTGCGCAAATCAGTTTGGTCCAGTGCATGTAAAATCCTATTAGTTGCTTCAGTGAGAAGTAAACAGGTCTGACACCAGCCTTTGGTTTCTCCTATTTCTTTTCTTTCTCTTGCTCACAGTTGAATCCATGAGTTATTTCTGACTTGCTTTTGCTCAGTGTTTTATTATGCACCTTCACTGTGCCTTTCCTCCACTCGCCACTTTTCCATGTTTCACCTTCTTTGAGGTTCAGTTCAACTACTTCTCACTCTGTGAAACTTGCCCTGATGACTCCTCCTCGGTATTCTCGTGGCTTTAGCCTGAAGAGTTTGTTCTGTTGGAGGTGGAGTGTTTGGCAATGCCTTCTTCCCCATAGACTCAGCTTCTTGGGAACTGGAGATGTGTGTTGGAAAGATTTACCCCTACAAAGCCTAAGGCAGCACCTGGGACAAAACAGCAAAGACTTGGGTTTGGTTATGGGTTTGGTACGGTTATGGTTATGGTTATGGTTTTAAGTACATCATTTGCTTTGGGATTTATTGATTTTCACATGGCTCATTTCACATACACTCTTTGATCCTTCATCCCCCTCTACCCTATTTTCACCCTCATTTAGATGACAGACCCAACTGTACTTCCCAGTCTTATTTTTTTCCAAAAATGCATATGCATTTCCACTCATTTCTCTATTCATATTGGCAACTGGGATTGGGAGTTAGCTTGTTGACAACTCTGTTATTTAATAAGATTACAAAAAAGTAATTGTAGATGACGAGCAAAGCCTTTTCTCTACTTTCATCTGAATTATTCAAAAGTAGGGCAGGATATTTATATGACAATCCTAACGTGGTGTCACTTCTCCCTTGAGTCCTCCACATGCTGTCAGCCCAGAGTTGGTAACAGAATCTACCCTTAAAGGAACTACAGAGAAGTGGCAGAGTTGGGCACAGAAGCGGTAACGATAGGGACAGAAACAGCCCTACAGATAGACTTTCATGTCACTATGCAGATATGTTTGGGAATATTTAGGGAACAAACAAAGGCATTCTTAATCAGCCCAGGCACTAAAAGAATCAAGAAATTTGTGGCAAACAAAGTTTAACCATAATTTTAAAATAAGATTTTGTCTGGTGAATATGCCTGTGGAAAGACATAAAACTGCCCTCAAAACACGTAGATGTTAATGATCCCAGTATCTAGGTGCAAATGTTTGTCTATTTACATGTATGCATATGCCTTATATAAAAAAAAATTGAAGAGCCTTAAAATAAAATGAATTGATAATAGTAGCATTAAAATAAGTACAAATTATAAAAGGAGGAAAGCCCCAGAATTTTGGTGAAGTACTTTGAGGATAAACCGACATAGCACTAAAAAGAACATTGTTATTTTTTAACTCAATTTTGCAAAGATTATTTAATTACCAAACTAATAATTAAATTACTCTAAAGAACATCAAGTTAATTTGCTACTCATTAGTCAGTCTGTTATATTAGCCAAGACCTAAGCAAGAAGTTTGACCAAATTCCAACTCATTGTCAAACCTCCTTAGACACTACTGCCCCTTAACTTTCCTCTGCTTCAAACTGGACTGACTCAGAGGAAAATAAAGTTCCTTGTGTCATCTATATGTGAGAGTATAGGGATAGACAAATAGCAAGTTCCACACAAAGAAATAAGAAAAGAATGTCACTCCTTGCTTGGTATACTTCCAAGTATTTTTTATTGATCATTATTATTATTTAGAGACAGGATCTCACTATATTGTCCAGGTTAGTCTCAAACTCCTGGACTCAAGTGATCTGCCCACCTCAGCAACACAAATAGCTGGGCTTATAGGCACAAGCCACCAAACCCAATTTCTGAAATTTTTTCAAAATGACAATTATTTAAGAAAAAATTATATATTTGGAGGAAGGAAAGAAATATTCAGACACATCAAAACAAAAAATAAAGATAAACTCACATGTTTCTCTGGCACATAGTAGGTACTAAATATTTGTTGAATTAGTAAATTAACATGAAAAGAATTTGATAATGTTAATTTAATCTAAGGTTGGCTTTCATAGAAAAACAATACTTTGTTGAGCTTCATAGCCAATTTGTTTATGGTGCTTCCTTAATATTTTATAGGATTTGGAAGGCAGGGATAGCCCTGAAAATGACATAAAAGAAACTCACTCCTTGAATTTCACTTTTATAGAAACTGTATCTAAAATAATTTTTTTTACTCAATACCAATAAATGAGTGAATGACGCTTGGGTAGATTGCATCTTAAACAAGAGCCAGTGCCAGGTTTAATATTTATTTTTCAATGGCAAATCTAAAAATCCAATTCTAAGAAATGAAAAATGTGTGAAATTGGCAGATTTTCATGGCATTTAAAACATTAGCCAATGTACTTAAATATCTAGCTATCAGAATTTCAAGTGTGATTGGCCAGATTTTGCCTCTAGATCAGACTATGGTGTTTGCCCCGGTCTCACCAAAGGCTCAATTTGGCAATATTTGGCTTACTTCTTAAAAGTATGATTCCAAATAAGTTTTGCATAGATTTTTAATGCAAGGATAAACATATTGTTGTGTTTAATTTTACTTAATAAAATTGAGCCAGCTCCATTCTTTTTAAATTCCCAAACACATCAAGTGAATTTAATACTTGAGAAAACTGTGCAATTATAAACTCAAAGTAGGATGCATCTTTATAGTATGTAAGGATTCTGCAGTCTGGAAGTCATGTATGAGAACATTAACCAAATTATTAAATAATACCAATAAGCCCCTTGGTTAGGCGAGTGATATTTCAAAAGTTTAAATATTTCTTTCTAAGAAAACTAATTAGTTTGGCTAAAGTAGACTACCCCAAGAATTCACCTGGCTTTCATTTTAAAATGTTAGGCCTTTTTACTTTTGTTCTTTTTTTGCAATTGAGAAGTATGTGCTTTACATTGTGCTAAGTGAATTTTTCTCCATAATAATGGTCACAGAAAAAGAATTTCCTTAGTACATTTGAAAATGGATGTGATGCACACTGGTTGGGGTTACCAAAGCAAATAAAAACAATACTAAGAAATATGTCTAATTTAATACAAGTGAAAAGTAAGTTCTTTGAAAAAAAGAGATGAAGGATTAAAAAGAGGGAATGAACATTTCTTCTCATTACATTGTTGAGCTAGATCCTTATGGTCCTCAGCTTCCTCCTGGGTTTATGTTTGTGTTCTTTGATTTGACTTTCAATATTAAGACATCAATTCCAAATAAATAACAGGGAATGTAGAAGTAGATGTATGTGTAAGGATAGTCCCTGTAGCATTATTTTTAATTGCAAAATTTAGAAAACATATCAACACTGAGAGAATTGTTAAGGAAACTAATGTATCTTTGAATTACAATCTATTATATAGTCACTGAAGATTATAGTATTTTAAAAGAAATTTTATAATGTGGGAAAAAAGCCCTCTCTCCAAATTTTTGAGTGAATAAATTTGACTGCATAACTTTATCCAAAATCAATGTATGAAAAGGGAAACTTGCAAATAAATACTCTAAAATATTAACAGTAATTGTTTTCTTACCTTCTTTAACTTTTTCTATGTATCATTTTTCTATAATAAGCTGTATTACTATTTTTAAAGTAATATTTATTATTTTGTTTCAACTCTGACCTTGTTCCCATTAATAGAGTGGTATTTAATAATTTCAAAAAAGAATTTTGAAAATAAATTTTGCCATATCAATTTGGAAATTAATTTTTTAAATCTGTCTAAGCACTACATTTTCTGAGTTGCTCTTCATAAATTTATTGAGACATAGTTCACTTGCTTTCTTCAAATGTATTTAGAGTTCTTTGTGGGCAAAAGAAAATCTAGGATGAAAATTATTATTATTATTAATTTTGGGGGGTGCTGGGGCTGGGTTTGAACCTGCCACCTCCAGCATATGGGGCCAGCACCCTACCCTTTTCAGCCACAGGCACTGTCCATGAAATTATTTTTAATTTACTTTTTTCCTTTTGGTTAGAGTCTTACTCTGTCACCCTGTGTAGAGTGCAATGGTGTCATAGCTCACAGCAACTTCAAACTCTTGAGCTCAAGTAATTCTCTTCATCAGCCTCCTGAGTAGCTGGTACTACAGGCATGCCCCACACCACCTGGCTAGTTTTTTTTCTTTTTTAGTACAGATGGGTCTCACTCTTGCTCAGGCTGGTCTTCTACTCCTGAGCTCAAAGAATCCAACTGCCTCAGCCTCCAGGGCTAGGATCATAGGTGTGAACCACCACTCAACCTTAATCCACATCTTCCAGAAGGAATCTTGAACCTCCCACTCAGGTGTGATCTTCCTTCTCCATGAATTCCTTGAATTCTTGAATCTTTACCATGGGCACCTTGTTTGCGCCACTTTTTCCTAGCAGATTTTAAGTTATTTGAGTTCAGGAAATAATGTTTGTCACTCTTATCAATTGCCAGTAGATATGCATCCTATGTTGATTAAAAGAAGTGAATTTATTATAAAAAAATTTCTAATGAGATTGATGCATTTGATATCGTAGGTCCAGAGCTTTGAAGAAGAAACTGGTAATCCTCTCTGTGTGACTTCAGGAACTGCAGGTAAGAATTCATCAGTTGTCTTTCAGAAAGAGAATGTAAATAATTGGTGCTTAACTTTATTAATATGTATGCAACTTGAGTTATCTCCAGGAGATGCCCTATATTTATGAATCATCTAGAATACTAAAAAGCCTACTAGCAATGCAAATGTACACATAAACTTTAAAATGTAAAAATGTTCAATATCTCTGTGGCTAATAGAGTATGTGGCATGTCTGACACTAACATTGTATGATCTGACTTACATAGTGGAAACAATTTCACACAGGACCAAGATGAAGTGGGAAACACTTTCTCATTCTTACAGCCAAACTGCTTGTTATCACACAGTCATATTGTTTTATAGGGTTTCATTTTTCCATCTGCAATAAAGAGACAAATGCAGGCAATTGTTTTTTTCTTGAGATAGAGTCTCATTCTATTGCCCTGGGCAGAGTACCATGATATCATAGCTCAAAGCAACAAACTCTTGGGCTCACGCAATCCTCTGGCCTTAGCCTCTGAGTAGCCGGTACTACTGGGGCCCACCACAGCACCCAGCTATTTTAATTTTTTTTTAAGAGACTGGATCTCCTTCTTGATCTTGCTCAGGTTGGTCTCAAATTCCTGAGCTCAAGGGATTCACCCGCCTCTGCCTCCCAGAGTGCTAAGATAACAGGTGTGAGCCACCATGCCCAGTCATAATGCAAATAATTTTTAAGTTTTCTTCCAGCATTTACACTCTAAAATTTGTATGATCTTGATGTTACACTCTCAGTGGAAAGAAGTAGCCTAGATGTCACTTTACAAATCATCTCCTACAGTGATGCTGTATCATCCTAGACAACAGAGAAGGTAGTCTTTCTCTACTTCTGGTTTTTATTCTCCCATTCAGCCATCATTGTGATTCATTCAGCATTCCATGATCCTATAAGGGAGCTGGCAGTAGGCAGGATTAGTCCAGCAAAACAGAGCAGATGAAGCTGGTGCATTTCCTGGAAAAAAATATGCAAATTTTTAATTTAATTTAGTGTGGTGTCAAACACATCTTTTTCATTACAAAGTATATGTACAGTCCTCAATTTGCTAAATGCTGTTTAGAAATCATGCATTAGTAATTATAGGGTCCTGCTGATTACATAAATTGTTATCCTGCTCTTCAAAGTAATTACCACACAACCTACACTGAGGTTTATAAGGCAAAAATAAGCATCTGTTTTCCATCTAATTGAATGCTTCTCAATGAAATTGAAGGTCCCCTTGCCAATAGGAACTGCCTTCCTTGACATTCTATTGAGAGGTCTATTGATATCATGCAAATCACCCCAATTATGCTAAAACATTACTTGGGAAGTTAGGCAAAAATGGAGAAAATCTGAATTATAGTACAGCATATGTAGTTTTTCTACTTTCAAAAATAGTGTTGTTAACCTAAGAAAAAATAGGACTGAGAATAAATAAGTAAAACTAGCTCAATAAATAGCAAAAGAGGACTTATTATATATATATGGAATCCCTTTGAAATACATATATGTGAATTTTTTACTCAAAGTTCAAAGATGATTTCATTTGAAACATGAAGCACATGGACTATTGTAACCAAAATGTTATGTCAGTAGCAATGTTGTGTAGCAGGAATAGCCCTTAACTCACCTGGCTACACTCTGGCTCTTGAGATAGCTCTTCTTGGAATACTCCTTCTGGAAACCCACTACCCAGGTTGTGAGAAGTCCAAATTACATGGGGCTGCCACATGGAGGCACTCTGATAAGCTGAGTGAGCTTCCATGTGAATGAGCTATAGTTGATGTCCAGCCCAATAAAACTTTCAAATGGCTCTAGCCCAGATGTCATTTGACTGCAACTGTTTGAGAGAATCCAAGGGACAACCACACAGCTGAGCAAGTCAGCTAATGGAACTGTGAAAGATAATAAATTGCTGTTTGAAGTCCTACAAACACACACAGATAAAAGACATGTGATGAACTCTTCAAATGTTTTTAAAATTGAGTTAAAAACCAGTTTTAAGGCTGTTTTGTTTCTACTCATGGGCAGTACTTTGCATATTAGCAGAAAAAGTGTGTCTAAGTATTTCCTAATTGAATTTAAGAAAATTGACTTCTTATAGAAGATGGAGGCCTAAGTCACTGAAAAATAAATTATTGCTAAAATGACAAGGTAATATAAAGAAAAACAGGAAATATAAAAAAAGTGCTATTTAAAATGAAAAAGGGGGGAGCTTAGCATTAAGAAATTGGTATGGAGTATATCGTGGGTGAAGTTGCAGACAATTCTAGAAGAGCCCACCCAGGGAATAAGAAATGAGTCTACTACAGAACTATACTAATATGTTCAGGTAATAATTCCCAAAATAATCTCACTTAACTATCAAATTAGTTAAGATATGCCTTTCCTGTCACTTTGTAAAATGAGAAAACACAGCATAATTACCACAAGATTTAGCAGTTCAAAACCAGAAGTTATTCAGAAGAAATGCTCATCAATAAAAGAATGAGTACAAAGAAGTACTAGAAAGCCTTAGAAATGAATCTTCTCAATGAGATGAATGAGGACATTGCATCTGTGTAAGAGAATGATTTTCAATGAGTAAAGACTCTTTAAGATTCCTTTCAGGTAAAATATATAATGACTGATTCTGTTTCTGAATGGCTCGATAACTCCTAAGAAGCTGACCCTCCCACTCAGGACAAAGAATTTTTTTTCCTATTATATATTTTTATAAATTTCAGGTTAATGTGAGGGTACAAACAACCAAATCACAATATTTGAATTTATTAGGTAAAGTCCCTCTAAAGTCTTATCCTCCAAAGGTGTCCCATACATCCCTACATTGTGCCTATTCAGTGAGGGTACCCCAGACCACCACCACAATCCCCCACCAAGGAAAATTATTTTAAAAACTACAAAAGACACTGGAGAATAACCAAAAGTAAGCAGACAGTGAAAGGGGCTTTTCTTAGAAGAAAGGAATGATACAAGGTAAATGTCCTGGTTTTTAAAAGACACTTAGCCTGAGGGTAGGCTCCAGTTGGCACAATTCTAAAACTCTAATAGAAAGTAGTAGTCTTACTAGAAACAAAAAGTTTGGAGCAATGACAACAGCTAGAAAATGAGGGGGATAAAGAAAATCTCAGAAAGGAGAGAGCCAGACAGGAAAGTTGCCAAATTCGAGGTATAAAATCTGCCTAAATCTGTAGTCAATTATTGAACTAAAGATGCGTGGAAAATATTTTGAAATATCAGTTAAGGCTAGAAGAAGTAAACAGAGGTTCATCTGAGTTTGATTCCATACAGTTTTCCCGCTTCCTTAAACAACATATCATTCACAATGTCTAGTCACAATAAAATTTTACCAGATATATGAAAAAAATAAGAAAATATAATCCACTATCAAAAGAAAAGGCAATTAATAAAGATAAACCATGAGAAAAATCAAATATAGGAATCAGCAGATAAATACTTTAGAGAGATTATTATACTCATGCTGAAGAATGTAAAGGAAAATATGCTCACAATGAATGAAAAGATAGAAAATATGAAAGCAAAATAGAATTATAATAAAGAATGAAATGGAGATTCTATAAATAAAAACTATAATTTCTAAAATTCAAAATTTATTGAATGTGCTTAACATCAGATTGGAAATGATAAAAGAAATATTTGGCAAATTTTAATATATAGAAATTATCCAACAATCTGAAGATCAGGAAATATATTTTAAAATTATCTGAGCTTTAGGAAACTATGAGACAGTATCAAAAGTTAAATATACATGTAGTTGCAATTCAGAAAGAAAATTACAAAGAGAATTAGGCAGCAAAAAATTTATTTGAAAAATAATTATTATTATAATTAATATATATACATATATACATTAATTAATATAATACATATAATTAATATATAATATATAATTAATTTCTATTAATAATAATAGAAAATTTTCTTAATTTGCTCAAAGATTTACATTTATAGATTCAAGAAGCCCAAGCAAACTCTAAGAGAATAAATCCACAGAAAAGTATGCCGAAACAATGTTATGAATAAATTGATAGAAAGCAAAGATAGAAACAATGTTCAAAGTAGGTACAGAAAAATGACATATTGAATACAAGGGAATAAAGATTTGAATGATAGAGGACTTCTCATTAGAAACAATGGAGATCGAAAGGGCTAGAGCCAGAATCCTATGTGTAGCAAACATATCCATTAATAATGAAGATAAAGACATTTCAGATAAAACAAACTAAGATAACTCATTACCAGCACACATGTCCTATAAGCAATCTTACAGGAAGTTCCTCAGACCAAAGATGGACAGTGTACTATGGTGTTTAATACCATATGTCACACATATGACAGTTTATAGTATAGAAGATGGGAGGTTGGTACATGGACTAATATGGCCACAAGATTTCTACATTTTATGTGAACTGGCACAGTATTAAATTTCAGCATCCTGAAAAATTAAGCAGATAAGGCAGCTATGAAAACTGCTAAAATGCTACTAAAAATTAAAACACAATTCAAAATGTACAATGAAACCAATAAGAGATAAACTGAATAGTGCAGAAAAAAATGATTGAAAAGTAGGAGATATGTGAGAAATTATTCAGGAACTAAAGAAAAAAGTAAAAAGGAAAATAATAAACAAAAAGTCAAGAAAGACATATCCAAGAAATATTACATAGATGCAACATGTGATTGGAGTTGGATTTCTCCTGTCCAAAGTTCTATTGTGTGTATAAAAAGGGGACAAGGCGCAAAAGAGAGAAAAGAGGTTTCCTTGGAGAACGTTCAACCCTAAGCAGTACTAGGCCTGCAAGGAGACCACTCACAGAGCAAATACATCTTATTTAGCAAATACAGACACAGTATGACAGTAAGTGTTTCACATACTTTACTTCATGTAATCCTTAAACCTTTGAGGTAGGCACTATTAATATTCCTTACTTATTAGATGAGAAAACTGAAACCCAGATAGGCTAAACAAGGTGCCCCAGTCTTATAGATAGTAAAAAGTGGTGCCAGATTTCAAATTCAGACTGTCTAGCCCTAGAACCTGTACTACTAACTGTTGCACTATGCATCTGAGAGACACATGGTTCGTGCATGAGAATACTGTGTCATGGGTAATAATTCCAGGTGGGATCTCCAGAGAACAAGGTAAGAGCTGGCCACTGTATTTTGTCAATTATTACATGGATGATTTTTCCTGGTTTGTCACCCTTTCAATCAAGATAAATGTTCCAATTGATAGCAACTCACAGTTTAACTGGCAGAGGGTTTTTTTCCCCTTAAAACATAAACAAGAGAAAGTTTATGTTATATGTTATATTTTAATTTAATAATAAATAATATATAAATAAGTGTTGCAACAAAAAATGATGATTTTTACCAAGTCCAAGCATGTAAACTAAGTGAGAACACCTAAATATCAAGTACAATCCATGAAGTGGAAGGATATGTTGAAGTGAGAGTTAATCCACAAATTTCTTAGTGGTACATAAAATGACGAGAGTCTTAAAATTGATGGCATCTAATATTTTATGACAATGGACATAAAGAAAAGGTATCATTGGCACTGCAGCTGAATCACATTTAAGCATCCAGAGCAATGTAAACACTGTTGATAAATTTTGGGCTTTGACAGTCAACAAAAAGACAAACTGGGTGACAATTCTCACATGTAACAAATAGGAAATATTAACCAACAACATTTTGAAGGTAAAAATACAACTGTTAAGAAGCAGTTGATAGATGGTCCAAAGAAAAACTGGAAGAAAGGTGGGGACTTTCCTCCCAAACAAAAAGCAGTTGGTACATTCAAGCTGCGTAATTGAGTAGTAGTCTGCAAAGGAACCTTCAGCAAAACCAATAATGAATGGTGCTGAAACCTAGGTTAAAACACATCAAGAAGGAATTGACATTCTTGGGGCTACAGAGGCAGAGAAGGGAGTAGTAAGGGGAAGTTGGAATAAATAGCTCTATGGAAATCTGTAGATTTGGGTAAAGGGAGGCACCAAAGCATGGGTGATCCAGCAGAGAAGCAGATGGAGAAAAATAAATACTCCAACTCCCCCCTCTTCCTATCTTCCAGTATCCAGTGGCCAATCCCAACCTGAAGTCATAAATGCATGGAGTTTATTAGTGCAGTCTATGTGAAACACACACAGAGCAGGGTGGAGGAGAAAGAACATTAGACCAAGAAAAGAAAAGAAAATATTGACCATAGGGCAACCCTCTCCTCACCTAGATGGAAAGGTGGCAAGGTACTGACTAAAGATGAGGGACTGACAGAGACAGGTGTTGATAGGGAGATAGGTTAATAGATTGAGGTTAGATAGATGATGGATGGATGGATGGATGGATGGATATGGATGGAGAGAGAGCAGAAAAAGCAGTATAAATGAGCTAATTATTTGTTACAGTGGAATCAAATGGACCTGGACCCAAATTCTGGCTAGTTCTACTACTTATAAAATACATGACCTAGAGTTAAGTCTGAACACCTTAATTTCCTCATAGGTAAAATGATAGCAATTGAATTTTGAGTGGTAAAGATCAAATGAGTTAATTCATCTAAAAGGATTAGAAGAACATTGGAACATGTTAAGCACTCAGTAATATGATGTGGTTATTATTAAGTTAATAAATTAACACACAGATAAAATAATATAATTTGGAAACTATGTAACTGGAAGAATCCCAGATGGAAAGAATTAAAAGTAGTTACTTTTGGGGAATTCTCTTTTTTATTACATGGTCTTTCAGTACTTTTATAAAAGAAAGTTTATGTATATGTTATATTTTAATTTAATAAACAATATATAAATAAATGTTGCAACAAAAAAAAAACAAAACGGTTTTTACAAAGCCCGAGCATGTAAATGAAGTCAGAACACCTAAATGTCATAGTAAAATCTATGAAATGGAAGGATATGTTGAAATGGGAATTAATCCACAGATTCCTTCCCCCCAAAAATACAGATTCTTTACAAAGAGAAAAAAAAAATCAAACATCTCATTGGCAACACTAAGTAGCAAATGGAAAAAACTTATATAACATAATTTAGAAATGGAGAAAAGAGTGAACCAATGATTTTATGCCCAGCCTTACTCTTCTTGCTGTATAAGGGCAGCATAATGTCACTCAAAGATAAGATAATTCATTAAGTATTTCCTCCACTACCTTTCCAGGACAGTGTCCTGAAATCATTGAGAGCATCAGCTGGGGCATGAATTCTGGAACCAGCTTGCCTGGATTCCAATCTCATACTCTAGCAACTTCCAGCTGTGCAATTTGAGGCAGATTACTCAGTATCTGTGGTCTGTGTCTTATCTCAAAAAAATAAATATAGAAATAATAACAGCATCTACCTCATGAGATTGTTAAAAGGTTCAAGCAAGTTAATATATGTAAAGCTCTTAGTTCAGGTACAGCTCTTCTCATTGCTAGTCAAATTGATTAAAGTGTTGCTCAAAATAAAGGATTCTCGAAATATAAAAATAGGTATAGAAAAAGTGAATTTAAGAATAAAACTAATAGAACAATAAAGCACACAGTTAAAGTTAATTGATTATTGTTAAAGCTTTTGAAACCAATAAAATGTTACAAAATAACTTGGAATTAAAAAACAAAATTTTACAATAATGATTTGGTTAATTTCTATTATATTACAACAAACTTACCAAGGAAGATTAATAGTGGCAGGTTGAACATAGGATAAGCCATAAAGACAAAACTAATGGGAGCTATAATATTAAAATCTAGTAATGCATAAAGGCAGAAGAAAATATTAAAAATACAAAAACACTTTTAAAAATCAATCAAAATCATAAACTTCATTTACGAATTAACGATCAGCATCATTCCATACCAGCTCACTTAACATTCACTGTATAAAGGCTGACTTTATTAATTCCTTTAAAAGCCCGTATGAATAATGAGAAAAACAATACGATCTTACTAGGTTAACAGGGAAAGGAAATACATATAGGATGTCCAAGGAAGAAATAAAATAGCTCCACAAAAATGGTTAAATATGTTCAGTTTCACCTTTTCACCTATCACATTAGCAAATTTTAAAATTAAATAATACAGAATAATAGTAAACATGTGAAACAGACACTAACTCATTATTGGTTGGAAGTTAAACTGTCATAATTACTTTGAAGTGTGAACTTCCAGTATCCCACAATTTTAAATGGATTCAGCTTTTGATGCAATTACTCCAGTTCTGTAATTTGACCTACCAATAGACTCAAATGTACACACAAAGATTTTTACTGTAATAACATTAATATTAACAAACAACTAGAGAACTCCTAAAATCAGAATCTTATGGTACATTTTTACATTAAAAACTATTCAGTCATTAGTATTAAAAGTGAGGAAGATTCTTGTGTGATAATATGGAAAAGTCTCTAAGACACAGAGTTGTTAAATGTAAAAAAAAAAAAGTTGCATGCAAAATATTCTGTATTCTCCTGGGTATTAAAAGAGTACATCTACAATTGTGCACCACGTAACAATGTTTCAGTTAGTGATGGACCACATATATAATGGTGGTCCTTTGAGATTGTAATACATACCTTTCCCAGACCTGTTCTATGTTTAGATATATTTAAAAACACGAATACCATTGTGTTACAATTGCCTACAGTATTCAGTATAGGAATATGCTGTACAGGTTTGTATCCCAGTAGTAGTAGTAAGCTACATCATATAGTAGACTGTATCATCTAGGTCTGGGTAAGCACACTGTATGATGTTCACACAATGATGAAATCACCTAATGACACGTTTCTCAGAATGGAGTCCCCCCATTAAGCACACATAACTGGATTTTTATGGGTAGGTGCAGAGAATACTTCTGGAAGAATGTATAAGGAATTGTTAATGGTACTACCATAACAGATGGGAAACTGGCATGCTTTAAATAATTGGCGCCTTTTAATTTTCTGTTGTTATGATGTGCATATATTATTTCCTAAGACTATAGAATAAAAAATTCAGGTAATACCATAAGAAGTGTACGTAATAAAAATGAGAGCTTTTAATATCCCTCTCAGTTTTTACAGATCAAGCAAAAAAGAATAAAGAGGATAAACAAGTATTAATATTATCATTGTAAAATGTAATTACTAGAAAAATATTAAAATAACCACTTTTTACAGTGTTCATGGGATAATTATTAAAATATCTACCACAATTTGTTAATCTAATCCTGAGGTGATGGGCATTTTCCCATGGAGGTTGTTTCCACATCTTGGCAATTGTAAATTGAGCTGTGATAAACAATATAGTGTAAATGTCCTTATGATAAAATAAATTTTTTTCTTCTGGGTAAATGCCTAGTAGTGGGATTGCAAGGTCAAATGGGAGATCTAATTTGAGAGCTTCGAGGATTCTCCATAATTCTTTCCAAAAAGGTTGTATTAGTTTGCGGTCCCACCAGCTACCACATGCACACCATGGAATACTATTCAGCCATAAAAATGATGCTGATTTTGCATCTTTTGTGATATTCTGGACAAAGCTGAAACACATTCTTCTTAGTAAAGTATCAAAAGAATGGAAAAGCAATTATCCACTGTACTCAATACTATATGAAGCCAGCAGACAATCTGATACATGACCACATAGGAGAAAAATTCACTTCAATTCAAGTTGGGGGGGAGTGGCAACAAGGGAGGGGGAGTGGGGGCTCTCACTGAATGGGCACAGGGTGGGGGTGTTTGGCATACCTTTTGTGTGGAGGGCATAAACCCAAGAAGGAATCTACCAAACAAAATAAAAATTTTGACCAGGTTGTTTATACCTTCACATTAACCTGAAATAAATTTACTTTAAAAAAAAAAAAATAGTGATTGCCAACCAAAAAAAAAAAAAAAAAAAAAAACTACCTGTAAATAAAAAGATTATTTCTTTGATTTGAGATGATTTTGAAATATCAAAATCAATATTTTCTTTGATTTCTAATACACACAATGCATTTCTATAGATATAAATGTAATATAGTAACATTTGAAATCAATAATAAAACTAGAAGCAACACTTTTCAACCCTAAACAAAACAAAATAACACACTATAGAGGCTGGGTCCTCCATCTTAAAGAAAAGTGTAAGAAAGTAAAGTTAAAATTATAAATTCAGATAATTTGAACAATAATGATGAGGACATTTCTTATAAAATCAGAAGTGTACCAAAATCAGTAAACTGAGGCAAATTCATAGTATTACTTATTTTCATTTTTAAACAAGAAAAAAATAAAAAAGGAATTATTTGCCTTAAAAAGTCATCATAAAAAATAAAAAACATAATTAGGAATTAGAGATTAATAAAGATAAGTGGAAATCAGTAACATGGAAAGCAGAAACAAGTTATCTAATAAGAAAGCTTCAAGCATTAAAATTTGTGTAGAAAAACACCAAAGCTTCCAAAAAATAGAAGAAAATGAATTCTAACAAAATTTAAAAGTCAAAATAAAATTAAAGAAAAGAATTACAAACAATGATGTAGAAAATAAATAATATAATGAAAAGTCTGTTTTGAATCATAAAGGAACACCAGTACTAGTGTAATTAAAACTAGAAATAATTCCTATGGATGCTATTTTAGAAAAATTGTTTTATCTGTGTGTGTATGTACTTATATTTTGCATATTAGATAAATTATATATAAAAATTGTTATCAAATTTTATGTTGATATTATATTACCAATTATATATTATTAATATATATATTAATGTATATATATTTTATTATGTTAATAAAATAACACAATAGAAAAGCTAAGTAAACTAATACATAGGGAAAAAACAGAAATTAACTTTATCAAAAATTATCTCTGAAGATAGCAATGAGAAAAAAATTTTTACATGATCTTTTCAATTTTTCAAGAAAGAGATAACTACTCTTCTATAAAAATCTTTCAGATAATGCAAAAATTTATAAATCATCCATGTATCTTTTATACTTTAGGAAAAAGTCAGATAAAAAAATCTGACTAATATAAATTTTATCAATATTGATAAATTTTACTTATGAATGTAGATGTAAAATTTTAATAAAATAATGGTGATTAAGATACAGTAAAATATTTCAAAAATACTAATCCTTGAACAATTAGCTTTTTATCTAAGATATCAAGAATGCTTCAACAATTCAAAAACTGTTATAATTTAAATAGGAATAGGAAAAAGGAAATAATACCATCACATTGATAGATTTTGAAAAAGATGTGTATCTGTAAAAAATATTCCCATATCACCCTTTACCAATGGACATTGCAGATAAATGATATTTTAGATAAATAACTAAATGTAAAAGCACCCTCAAAACATAAGAGAAGTAAATGTAGATAAATCTTTATATAATTTTGGAATAGAGAATGGTTTCCAAAGCTTAGCATAAAAAACAATATCAAGTAAAGCAATTAATTTTTACTACCTAAAATTAGAAACAGATGTGAAAAATAACTATAAAATTAAACAATAACAAAATATAGAGGGAATACACACAGACACACATATATATATACATTTTTTTTGAGACAGAGTCTCACTTTGTCAACCTTGGTAGGGTGCTGTGGTGTCACAGCTCACAGCAACCTCATAGTCTTGGGTTTAAGTGATTCTCTTGCCTCAACTTCCCAAGTAGCTGTAATTTAATGTTGGCAAGGCAACATGTTGCTTTCGGAAAGGCAATGTAGCAATGTATATCAGAAACCTTCCACCACGCTTACCTTCTCACCTGGGTATACCCTCTGGAAGGTTATCCTGATGCAACAGTAAAAAAGGTGTAAAAAATTACAAGTAGCCTAAATATACAATCAAAAAGATTCTTTAAATAATAATGCATAAAATGGAATATCATTCAGTCATTAAAAATGAAAACACACTGGTATTTTATGACACAATCATTAAATACATGGAATTAAGAGATAAAAACAACTCAAAAACAACTCATGCTCCTACAGAAAAAAATTTCATTCTCTAACATACATTTACACATGTCATCTGTACAACACACATTAAAAATTATATATTAGATAAACTAAAATTTGATGACCATCTTATGATAACAATTCAGGTAATATTTTTGTATTCTTTTTGCTTTTTATATTGCAGAATTCTAAACTTTTTTACCAAGTTTTTAACCCTCACCCCTTCCACAAAAATGGATAGTTAACAGACAGACACATAGACAGATTCCACTGTTGACAATGGCAATCTCTGGATGATAAGATTTCATCTGTTTTTTTCTTCTTCTGTTGATCTATATCTTCTAATTTGTCCACAGCAGAATAAAAAAAAAAAATTCAACAAAGATGACCCCGAGTGCTAATGTTTACAAATTGAACCTATTTGGGGATTTCGTAAGAGTTAATTAATAAATAAGTTTGGTCAATAGGATTTTTCTTTCAAAGCAGATTTGGAAAAGGTAACTTTTCCAAAGTTACTCAGCCATGTCCTGAGTCCTTTACACTTCACTATTTAACACAATCATCACACTGTTGTTTCCCCTTAAAGATGAGGCAGCAACAGATTAAGTAACTTGCCTAAATTTACACAGCTGGCAAAAGGAAGGACCAAAACACAAACCATGAACTTTTTAATTCAAATCTAATCCTCCTTTCATACTGAGTTCGTTCATTCAACAAATATTTAATGAATACTTATACATACAAGAATCTCTTCTGGTTGCTGAGGAGAGAAATGGGAGGAAAACAGAACCTGGTCTCATAAGCATCAGAAGAAACCAATTAATTATTGAATTACAATGGTGGTAAATGTCATGAAGAAAAAGCAATACATAAATAGAAAGCTGCTAACATCCAGAAAAGAGGCAGATACAGATTTTAGTGCCTTACTAAAACATCCTTTAAACTTCTTGGCAATATTTATTGAGTGAGTGTTTACTTTTGCCAGCTGAGTGAACACTCACATATATGTAATCATGGAATCCTCCCCTAGAAGTCAGCTCTATTATTATCATTCCCATCGCACCGATGAGGGAACCGAGGTAGAAAGATGGTGTAACTGTCCGCAGCCACACACATGGAGCCCTTGAAGATTTTTTGGTTCTGGATGTTCTCTGAATTTACCTTAAGAGAACGCCCATGCTGAGAAGAATGCGATCTTACCACTTGCATTGAATCCTAGTGCAGAAAGGGTATTAAACAACACAATTGTTCCAAGATAAAAGATCCTGAGCCTTGAAAGGTGCTGATTTCTCCAGTAACCTCCTACATGTGAATCTACTTTAGTCATACCTGGGTTTTTACCAGTGGCCTCCCTGATGATGTAGGCTGCTAACATGGAGGTAAAAACTCTGCTGTCACTGCAAAGACAGGGCAGAGAGCCCCTCTCTTTTGTTGTTGGTTTGGTTTGGGTAGTGTTATTTGTTTCCAGGGAATCAGTATATATGGAAGGGGGATAGCCCAAACGAAGGCAACTGATCACCAGCGACTGCCTGTTCACAAGACAGATGAGGATCAGCGTACTGGTAGAGAACAGGTCTCCGTGGCCCTGTCCCTTGGCTTAGTCACCTGGCCTCAATTTGAGTCCAATTGCTTAATTTTCCACACACCCCCTGAAAACCGATTCCCATGCCACTCGGTATCTTCTTTATATTTCTCCATAATGTAGTCTCTGGCTGTTTAACTGCAGCCGGCTTTATGATAAGAGTTGTTATTTGGTTTGTTCCCCCCCCCTTCCTTGGCAGTAGGCATTGACTTAATTTTAAAAGACACACTCCAACTCAAACAACCCCCCGAACGACTGATGCAGAAAGCGGGGTGTTTTCGAGCCTTGTTTTTAAAATATTACAATTTTTTTATTAGGCAATTTTATCATTGTTATAAATAAGTAATTGTACTGGGGAGAAGGGATAATCCTTATTTAATTAAATTCATCTATACTCCCAGGTTGGCAGCAACAAGACATATGTGAGACTAATACCCACAGCCTGCCTCTTTGCATGTGCAATTAAAAATTCACTCTACAGTAGCACTGGCAGTTTAGTGTTGCTTTTGGCATTTACAAATTCTTTTATTTTGTGACTTTTTTTTACCATACACATATGCTGGAGCAGATGTTGCTTATTTGTTGTTTATTCAAATCTGTAGGCTCTGGCAGCTAACTCCATTGTTCTGTAATGAAGCTTTATTCACTGTCCTGTATTAGGACCCAGCCTGAACGAGAGGCTGCGTTAGTTCCCAGTAGGATGCCACAGTTATTGCCCTTGTAGTTGGCTGTTTATAGTTGGAAGCTTGTATTGGGGGGGAAGCAACAACAACAAAGGGCTGGGTGGTCACAGTCGGGGTGAGTGGGAGGGAATGGACAGGAAGGTCATCTAGCTGTCCTGTGCTCTGTGTTTCTGCCCAACGGCCTCAGCCTGGCACCAGACTCTGCTGTGGAGATTTGGTATCTAAGGCTGGAAAGTGATTTTTATGCCTCTTTCTCTTCTTTTCCTTTCTTTTTCTCTGTCTAGTTATTTGTGTTGTTAATAAGAAGGGTGGACACTGTGTCTCTCCACTCCACCTCCTTATTTCCAATGCATCTATAGATTTGTTAGCCTCGGGAGCTTAGCCATAGGCGCTGTGCCCAGCGCAAACCTGTTTCTTTCATATATCACACCCTCCTCACATCTTTCCTCATCCAGATCCTGTTTCTGGCTGCCTGTGTCTTGGGGGTAGACACACTTCATAAAGTCGAGAATGTCAGGTCCATGTTGACCACGATAAAGACCTGCTGATCCCTAGAGCTTGAATGCCAATTTGGAGACGGCCGCCTTCTGGAAAACTCCTGTCTTGGCCAGGAGGCAATCAATCAGAGATGTAACCACCTCCATCTGGCACATTATGACATGGAACCTCACTATTAACACATTTGTGATTCATCTTGTCCCAACGAGTGGTGCCAGGGATCAAACCACATCCTCCCTCCCCATGGCAGCTGGGAGCATTCTAGCTTCCCAGCATGCAGAGTTAACACATTGGCTCCTGTGACATCTCAAGTAACAATTCTTTTAATTATCACACCTTCCCTTCCCCTCACCACCCACTCCACAGACATTTTGGCACCACGGGGATATTTTGCAGCCGGCAATCAGTACTTTTCTTAATTGATGGAGTATGTTCCAATAGCGTGAAGCCTGGTATTATTCACTGTCAAATGAAAGGGGCAGTTGGTCGATGTTTGGTTCTATAGAAATAACACTCTACACTTGGTTGGGGATTTTTACTCCTATAAAAATTCTGTAGTGTTCATTCATAATTTTATTTAAATTGATTTCTCATAATGTCTAAATGATTAATATGGATCTCCTTAGGTTTGTATTTAAGGTCTTTCCCATTCTGGCCTTAGCCCATTCTTACATCCTCACTTCCCCTCCCATAGTCCAGACTGCAGGTGGGTTGCTCAGTGTCCCCCAGAATTCCCTCCTTTTGCCTCCCTGTAGCTACATTGCTCCCTTTTCATGGAATCCACTTCTGCCCTCTTTACATGTCAAAAATTATACATCATCTATCAAGGTCTCAGTTCAGTTACTACCCCTTCTATAATCTCCTCCAAGAACCTTATTCTCCAGGGATCCTCCTTTTTCAATGCTCCCATAAATGTTGACACATGCCTTTACCACAGGACTTCATATATTCCTGCCTTTTATTATGATTAGCTGTACACACAACCTATATCCCTAACTAAATCATTGCTTCTTTCAAGGACCCTTTACACACATCTTTGTAGCCATCTCTCAGCTAAGGGTTGGTGTGGCACCTAGAGGACAGCATGAATATGGAATGGAAATCAACCTTTACTGAACATTCTGTGTGCCAGGCACTACAAAGCACTTTACATTCTTAATTCATCTTTAAAACCACCAGGGGAGCAAGTGGATTTTACTCTCATTTCATAGATGAGGGAACTGAGGCTCAGAAAAGGCAACAGTTGGGTCCAGGTAACTCAGCTAGGGAGTGACTGAGTTGGGATTCATGGATCTGTCTGAGCCCAAAGTTTTAATTTTTACTGAAATACCTCTTTATTTCCCTAGCAAAAAATAAATAATAATCTTGATATGTTAGTATGATTAATATACCACCCTAATATAAAAATGTAGACAGAACTAGATTTATGGTTCAACAGAGAAAACACTGCTGTATTGCTAAGGAAATATAAAATCAAACTACAGTAGAACCTTTGTAAGTTGACCTCTCAAAGGACTATAACAAACATGTCAATATACAGAGGTGGTCAACATAAGGAACCAGGTCTACTATACTGATACATACATGTGGTGCATGTCTGGTCTATGAAAATCATGTCAATTTAAGAAGATAGTCAGTGTAGGACAGTGGCCAGTGAGGGAGGTTCTGCTGTATTAATAGGACTAAAATTGTGCACACCAAAAAAGGGAGCAAACCAAAATTGGTGATTTAACTAGGGGTTGAGTCATTTAAATTCAGACTTAACAATAATTCTAAACCGCTATCACTCCCCCCCCGAACTACGTTAGAAATGAAAATGAATAGAAGCATGCCTTCCTGTGCCTCCTATAAAAATTAAATGTTTATGTTTAATAGGAGATGTGTTTCTGAGTTTTTTCAAGGGAGAGTAGATAGAAAACCAAGAATCCTTTATTTTGTTTTAGCCTGGGGTTGTTTTGGAAGAGGGTTGGAAAACAAATCTCCCATTGGCCTTTTTGAGCCTGGGAGGTGATTATGGAAGGAAGAAAGGAGTTTATAACCAAGGTAGTTGATAAAAGCCTTCCAAGAGAGGAAGGAAAGGGAGGTAAATTTGATACATTTCAGGTGTTCCTTGTCCTACCATTTTATTCCCCATTCCTGCCCCAGCTCAGCCCCTAAACTTTCCCCACTCCTTTCTAGCTCTCTTTAATTAGTTGTCCAAGTGCTAGCTAGCAGAGCAAGATGAAAACTGCATCAAGAAACCTGGGCCATTAATTTGGGAGTTTGTGTTTTGCCGAAAGTCCCAGGTAATATGAAAGTAATGTAAGGATCAGTAACTTGGGAATGAGCAAGAGAAAAATCCCACCTCCTTTTCAGGGACCTGTTGGAAGGAAGATCCCAGTTCTTGTCTTGTACACCAAACATCATCCTTAAGGATGAGCATGAGGATTTAGAAAAGGTGAGCCAACGAGGCAACTCAATGAAAAGAAACTGATAATAGAGTAACCTGTGGATATTAGGAGTCTTTCATAACTGACCTTAATCTGGCTCTTCTTGCATTAGAAAGAGAGCTGGCATTGCCTGGAAAAGTTGAAGCCAGAGGTGAGGCTGGTGCTTCTTTCTGGGAAGAGAGGGTAGAGAGCGGCTCAGTGCCAGAGCAGCTGAGGTTTTGATTGGTTTCTTCTACTGCCAACTCTAGCCGGCTTCTGGTGCCCACACAGACCTCAATGATGATATCTGACATGGTCTGCTTCCTTCAGCATGTGCAATTCGCCCACCTGCATGGCAATCTCACAGGTTTAACCTTGGTCATGAACTGATATATTAACCAGCGGGATTTAAATTTATTTTATAAAATATCATGTGATATGTATGGGCTTGTAGATATTTTGTGTTCAGAATAGAGTTGGTCTACAGGGAGTTTCAAGGTTCTGTGTTTATCATTATTCTTCCTATTGTATTAATAGGTAAATTACTGGTATAAATTCTTTCCTCCTAAAAAAATGACTATTTTAAAAAGCCAGTATTTGTTCTCTATTAACAACAAGGTGACAAACTATGATTTCCTAGGAGTCTAAAGATCCTAACATGCATATCCTGATAATCCTGCATGTAGACCTACCAGAAGGTCTTACATGACCTTGACACCTACCAGAAGCTCCTTAAGTGTTTGTTGCCTTGGTAAATTAAGATTAACAAATATTTCTTGGGGGCTATATTTCTGCCTATGATAAAAAGTCAATAAAGCCAAGCCCTTTACTAAATATCTTCATAGTGCAGTGGTCCAAACAAGACAGAAAGACAGAGAGGAGAGGCTCAGAATGGTCAAGCCCCACAGGCATAAGTAAAACCAAAGTCACTGAGACAAAATTTTGCAAAAATAAGTAGTCCAGTACCATAAATTGCTATTGATCTGATAAAAGAGGACTTTATAAAGGGGGACTTTGAGCTTAAATGAAAAAAAATCATATGTCCATCAGACTGTTATTTTCAAATATCAGTATCAGCTTATATATCAACTGGGGTTTGAATCAGTAAAATTAAAGAGAAAACTGATAATTTTCATGGAGATGTTGAAAAAAGATATGAACCAAGGTATTTCAGCAAAGAATGTTTTTCGTTCTGGCTATTTTCCTTTGTGCACATTAGAAACTCTTTCTATACCTTGTAAAATCTTTTCACTATTTTTTCACAAGGTAATTTTTTTTCATTAGGTAAGCAAGTAAATATAATAATTTTAATTTATTTTGTCATCTACCGTTCCCATCATTATCTTCTTTTTCTTTCTGGATGGGATATGTCCAAGCCTGCTATAAAACTGTCATCCTTGACTTTCCCTTTCCCTTTTCCTTGGGTTACATTCTCTTTTTTCTAGAGCCCCTATATTCCTCTGTCTTTGGATAATATTTTTTAAATCAACTTCCAACAATTTTATTAGATTCAAAGGATGTGGAATTAGAAAACAAAACTCTGCCTTCAGTGTGCCTTTCCTACAACAAGTCATTCTTAATGTTTGGTGAACAGTTGTCATTCTAGGTATCTTAGCAAAACTAATTTTGGATTGGATCCTTGTTGGGTATCTCATTTTTTTTCTTTGACATTTTCCTCTCTTGATTGATGCCTTCATTTTGATGGAAGATTGTTTTAGTAGCTTCCTAAGAAATATAAGAAGAAGTAAGTTTTCTGAGAGCCTGTAAATCTGAAAAGGTTTAATCCACTTGATTGAGACCCAGGTTGGTCTCAGCATCAAATTCTAGGCCCAAAATTATTTCCTTCAGAATTTAGAAGGCTCCATTATCTTCTTGCTTCCAATGTTGTGCTATTGAGAAGTCTAAAGTTATGGTGAACCTGTTGTGTTGTTCTCTGTCTCTACAAGCTTATAGATTTTCTTTCTGTCCTCACTGTTCTAAAAATTTTATAATAATATATGTGGGTTTATTTTATTTCAGGGTCCATTTCAATAAGAAACTCATACTCTTTGGTTTTAAATTATTTATTAGTAGTTATTAACACTAATTTTCTCCCTTTTTCTCTTTCTGGAAATTCTATAATTTCAATAGTTGTACCCATGAACTGGTTCTCTAATTTCCTCTCCTGCTTTTCATTTCTTTACTTTTTTCTTTTTAGTTTTAATTTATCTTCCAACACTCTTATTGAATTCATTTATATTTTCACATATTTAACATGTATGAGGTTTACATTCTCACAATACTGTTTCTCCCACAGCATCTTATGCTTGTGTTATCGTTGCAATACTTTCTCTTTTCTCTTTCAAGATATCAATGACAGTTTGTGTGTATGCATGCACTTGCTTGGGTGGTATCTGTGAATTTTTCTTCTCTCCACGTATTTTCTATTTCATCATCATTGATTTTTTTTTTTTACATTTGTTTATTGTGGTCTTTTATCTGTTGTGTTAGAAGCTATCTTAGATACCTGGCAATCCTTAGTTGTATGCTCATGATTACGAATTAAAGACTAAACTCTCATTAGAAGTTCTGATTGGGTATGGCCAGGTGCAGTGGCCTGTGCCAGTAATCCTAGCACTCTGGAGCTCAAGGCAAGAGGATCACTTGAACGCAGGAGTTTGAGACAAGCCTGAGCAAGAGTGAGACCCTCATCTCTACTAAAAAAAAAAAAAAAA